>NC_137690.1:45956503-45961503 GCF_963989245.1 Nansenia antarctica | reverse complement strand
GGAGGGTTGGGGGTTGAAGGGACTCATTATACATGAAGTTCAATGGATCCATTGTACACACACACACACACACACACAGTGGAACCGTGGGGAGGGGCAGGACGAGGACCAGGCCCCCCTAGCACCCTGTCATAATGTTTTCATAACGCTACACACATCGTAACACACTTCCCCAGGGACGTAGAGGGGTGAGGAGTTGGGTGGGGGCGGTGGAGGAGGGTGGTCTAGATGAACAAGCACCGTTTGAAAAACTTCTCTAGGTGGGGAACGAGGGATGAGACAGGGGGGAGGAGGGGGAGATAAGGGGCGTGTCCTAGGTCACCTGACAGGTCTCACCGACGCCCAGATAATGGAGGGGGCGGCGGCACGTTTCATCTCAGCCAGGATGAGAGGCAGAGTCTGGGGCTGGGTGGGTGCTCTGAGACCCCCACACTGGGGGGGGTGACTGGTGGTGTTGTGTGTTATTAAGTCAAGTAAAACAACACGGTATACACACTCACACACACACACACACACCCTACATTTGTTTTCACTGCAGCAGGAATAGTATTATGACAGGACGTGTTTTGTAAATTCAAGTAAAACAACTCGGTATACGTACACACACACACACACACACACACACACCTTTGTATACAGTGCGACAGGATGTGTATTGGCCAGACTTGTAGAAAAGCCTTTAGCCTGGCCGCGGGTATTTGTTCAAACGAGGACAATAAGTCTGAGGTAAACATTGCGACCGTGTCGCAGGCTTTTAAAAGCGGCTGGTTCAAAGCGGCGTGTTTAGAATACGGGTCACTTAGAGCAACGCTGTTAAGTCTGGGCGGGTGCATGTTGTTGTGACTTAGCCGCGCGCCTCCAACGTGTCATCACCTACATCGACGACAGCGCCTTCCATTCTGGCCAATCGCGGTTTCCGAACGCGCTGGGTTGGCCAACGGTTGGCCTCGTTCCTGTGTCTTGTCCTCTCCTCTGTTCTGGGGGTTAACTCTTGCGGTTCCCTTCGCTTTCTACCACCACCACGATCTAGAACGTTTGCATTTTCACAACGCCTTTTTTTGTTCTGTGTGTGCGTCCAACCCTTTTTTTAATAGAAAAGATAAAGATACATATTATCGTCTGAAGAGGTCCCTGACTGTGACCGATTTCTTTCTCTTTTTTTTTTTTTTATATATATTTTTTATTTTAAACCTGAGAGAAATCTTAAAACGGTCTGACCAGAGCTTCGAGGCGCTCGCCGACCGAGGCGAGAGGAACCGTAACCCGGCTTCCTGTCTGTGTTCCTGTTCCTGTGTTTTGGGCCCTCTCTCTGACCTCACTTCCTGTGTGTTCTTTGCAGACGTTCACGGCCTGGTGCAACTCCCACCTGAGGAAGGCCGGCACGCAGATCGAGAACATCGAGGAGGACTTCAGGGATGGCCTCAAGCTCATGCTCCTCCTGGAGGTCATATCAGGTAAGAGGTGGGGGGGGGGGTAAGGGGGTAGGGGTGGGGGGGGCTAAGCACCGTGCCATCCGGATAGCTCAGGCCCATTAGTTTGTTGCATCCAGATGTTAAGATCATCTACTTTTTCCTGCACCGATGCCAAGTCCAGGTGCACTTGGTAGGGATGCTCCGATCTGGATTGTTGGGGCCGATACCGATCACCGATTTTTTTCCTCAAGATCTACCGATACCGATCTTTTTAAAAATACATAACTGTATGCCTACTGACTGGATAATAGCCTACATATATTTTGCTTTTTAGACAAAAGTATTGATCCATTAGGCACCAAGCAAACGCAGACCCAAGTCAGTCGATATGGCTGTATAAAAGACATCATAAACGTGGCCTTCATGGTTTACATACGCAGGGGTGCAAACTGGCGATGGTCCAAAAAGGTGACACTTTTTTTTTGTCCGTAGATGGTTAGCTCTATCATTAACAGTCTAACAATGATGCGCGTGTAAGTAGCGATGGGCCTGACCGTAACACCCGCATAATTAATGTAAGCAGGTTTCTACAAGTTACATTTAAGACCTTTATAAGAACACTTTTAATAGATTTGAAGACCTATTGAGCAAGTATTGGTATTAGACTCACATTCATTGATTATTTTCATTAGCAATGCTGGGTGATCTGTTCTGTTGCATATAGAACAATGATAATGTAAGTTAGCCTACTTTATCAATTCTTGATTCATTTCCATTGCTTCTCAACACAATACTAGATATAATAGCATAAATAACAGAATAAACTCACACACTTACTTACACTGCCTAGCCTACATACTGAGATATGGCACACACACACACACACACACACACACACACACACACACACACACACACCTCTCACAGGTACACACACACCTCTCACAGGAGGGCCACACACACACACACACACGTACAGCTCAGGGTTTCCGTTAGAAAAAATTGGCGCCGGTCATCGTGTCCGGGAAGATTTCAATTTACCGGACAAACGTGAGATATTCCGGTCATCATATTAAAATATAATATAGCTGTTTGTCGAGGTGATTACTGTTGTGTAGCCTATATATGCCGTTATATCTCATCCGATACGATTAGATGCGAGCTATTAATAAATATAATAATATATAGGCTTTCATGATTCGCATGCGCGCTATGCCATATGTCCAGCGCTGAACGCGCGCCACACTGGGAACTGAACAGACTGCATCGATCAATGAACGGACTCCACATTACGTTAACTGAAGTGTGTTAAATAGTTTCACGACAGTAATGTAAGTTTTCTATATTCTCTTTCCAGTTTTACCCTTTTTATCAATAAAACAACGTAATTTCTATAACCACGTCTCGCTGATTGGGAAGGCATTAAGTCTAGCTGCCTGTCAAATCATACTTACTCGGACTCGGGAGTATGAGAATGGGGAGGATGTATCGGGGGGATACACACCCGTGGACTATTTCAATTTAGTGGCACAAATTAAACTCTAACACTATAGATAGACTAAATTGAACTAAAATGATGGACACCGACTGAATAACTGAGTGGGGGGGGAAGACAGGTCTCAAATGTGGAACAATTATAACATTTAATACATAAAGATAAAACATACACAAATATATAACATTGATATCCCTAAACTCAAATGTAGTGTGGTGTTGTCAACCTAATCTAATCAATCCTAATCTAATGGTGGGGATGTTATACTCTGAATCTCCCGACTCAGGGCTGGAACGGGCACGGCAGGCTCAATCAATGAACGGGGTTGAGATGGCCGCTAGCGTCCTTTACTAGCCGCATCTCACGGCCCTCTGTGGTCATTCACTGTGCACATCCAAAACACGCAGAACAATAACCTTGACTCCGGTCACTGCAGTGGTTTTATTTAGACTAGATCAAACTAAATTAACTGACTAAACTACTCGCGCCGTTGAGAGACAGGGTTGCCAGATGGGGGGGGTTACCGCCGAATGGGCTACTGGGTTTAGCGGTTATTTAGCGGACTAGTTAGGCTGTAAATTGTCAATCCCATCTGGCAACCCTGCCGCTGTTTGTCATCGCGTAGGCTAGTCTACACATTAATAATAAAAGAAAACATATAGCCTATATATTCGTCTTTTTTAATAGTAGAAGGAATCAGAATTCAAATTGTGCTTGAAGGGAATTATTTTCACCGGACATTATGACCGAAGAGGTTTAAAAATGTCGGACTTCAACAGATTTTATCGGACAAAGACCGGTAATTACCGGTTAACGGAAACCCTGGTACAGCTACACACACACGCACGCTATATTTACTAAAACACACACACCGTTGCTACCACTGCAAGTTTGAAGAAATTATAACTTCACATGCCTACAGTCGAATCGCCTCCTACGGCGATTATCGTATCGTGGCCTCTTGTCTTATCGTTTCACGTGGCAAAATATCAGGGTTTTGGGTGCAGCTTAACTGACGGTATTTAGTGATTGTTAAACTGTTGTTTATTTTTCGTGTTATGAAAAAAAAAAGTCGGCGAGTAGCGTAGTTCTAGGCTGAGTTCGTAAATTCGCTCTGAGAGCGCCGGAGGGCACACTGGGCTCAACGTCATAAAGGGACCAAGTAATTTGATTGGACAAGAGGCATTCCATGACTGCTGGTCAGATTTCCAGAGCGAATTTACGAACGCAGCCTAGAACTACGCTACTCGCCGACTCGTTTTTTTTCATAACACGAAAAATAAACAACAGTTTAACGATCACTAAATACTTGGATTCACCATTCTCGTTTGCCATAGACTACTATTTGGTAAGGCTTTTGTAAATACTTTTGTTTTGGGACGTGTTTGTGTTTGGGGCGGTATGATCATCTAATTATGTGTAGTTATGTGTTTCTAGCATGTCGATGTTCTATCAGGTAAATTCGCTAGAACTAACCTCATGACATTTCACAATCACAAACATATATGTACAGAAACTCACTAAAGTATAAAATACCGCTTCTCTTGAAATCACTCTCCAGCTCCTATGACGCTTAGAGGTCAATGCATTAGTTTTTTTGGTGATAACCCTACCGTAATAACCCTAAATGGTTAGAGAGTGCAACTTCTCTGCTTTCAGAAACTGTTGTTTTTTCCCCGATTGCACATATAGTTCAAGAATTACGATAGTTTGAACGAACCCTGTAAAATCCTGTTGAGAAGTTATCGCAACATAGAAATAACGTTTTCCCACAATAAAATAACTTAAAAGATCGGCTTTTGCGATCTGCCATTTTTGCCGATCACCAATCGAGTCATTTGGAGTGAAATCGGCCGATTTAAATCGGTGGCCGATAAATCGGAGCATCCCTAGCACTTGGTTGACCTTGTTAGATGTTGCACTTCTGAAACTGTTCCGACCGTTTGCCGTCGTCCAAATCAAGTGAAGTGGAAGTGTCGGAACGAGACTTAGACTTCTGAATGGGACTTGGGGTCATGCTAGATTGTCGGGACCCCAGGGCTTTGGAAAGGATGCCGTCTGTCTGTCTGTCTGAGGGGCAGCCATGTTTTGTT
>NC_137690.1:45851503-45951503 GCF_963989245.1 Nansenia antarctica | reverse complement strand
GCCACACGTGCGCACACCCCCCATCGGCAGATGCTAGCGAGAGACGACCTATAGTCTTCAGAATGTTGAGTCACGCTCGTAAACACAGTGACTAGCCTCTTTGCGGCGTGTGTGTGTGTGTGTGTGTGTGTGTTGGTTCTCTCATTCAGTTGGAATTAGATAATGTCAGTCTTATTGTCTTACAAAGAGAGAGGGAGAGGAACATGAGAAGTTGAGTGTATTACGTTACAAAGTCTTTCTTGATTAATGTAAAAAAAAAAAAAGACATTCATGGGCATCAATTCACAACAATTCCTCTTCCTCTCTTCCTCCTCTCTCCTTCTCCCCCCCTCTCTCCTCTCTCTCAGCCTCCTCTCCTCCTCTCTCCTCCTCCTCTCCTCTCCTCCTCTCTCCTCTCTCTCAGCCTCCTCTCCTCCTCTCTCCCCCCCCTCCCTCCTCTCTCTCAGCTTCCTCTCTTCCTCCTCTCTCCCCCTAGCCTCCTCTCCCCCTCTGGGATACAGACAGGAAGCTTGTTTTTTTTCCGAGCCGCTCTAATTAATTCTGTGTTAATTGAGGAGTTGTTTGTGAGCCTTCTGGTCTCAGGAGAGGTGTGTGTTCCTGATAGTCGTCAGCAAGCTGTGGAACGTGTGTGTGTGTGCGCTTACGGAGCTCAGGAGGGACTTTCACTGTGTTTATGAGCTTGAGACATATTCCAATCCACATGGCGTGCAGTCTAAAAGTGTGTGTGTGTGTGTGTGTGTGTGTGTGTGTGTGAGCGAAGAGTCCCCACCTCTGCATCATGGCCCTGGCAGATCCCCCCGACTCCCTCTCTCCTGAGGGGGACCCCCACCCCCCCTCTCTCTCCCTCTCTGTGACGGTGGTGGTAGTCCCTGGGCCGCAGTACCCCCTCCGAGCCTCCAGGGGGCGTTGCTGAGGCGGGTACCCTGACCCCCCACGGTCCCCTCACTCTCCACTGCCTACCATCTGTAGGGCTCTCCTGGCTTTGGGTGGCTTGGCTTCACTGCTTCTCTCTCTCTCTCTCTCTCTCTCTCTCTCTCTCCCCCTCCCTCCTTCCCTCTCTCCGTCCTCTGATTGGCTGGTGGTAGACATCGTGGGTACGTTGCGGCCTGACGAGAAGGCCATCATGACGTATGTGTCCTGCTTCTATCACGCCTTCTCTGGCGCCCAGAAGGTGAGCAGCAGCAACCACCGCTACCTTTCACCTCCCCCCCCGACCTCTGTGACATCATCAGGGGTGGCTGGGTTGTCACACGGGCCGGGGAACACGCTGACCAAACTTTGGGCCTTCACACACTTCAACAACAACAACAACAACAACAAGCAACTTTTCATTTTTCTCTCAATAACTGCCCAGTTTTCAATGCCGGACATTAAGCAGTGTTTCCCATAAATTTTACTAAAGTAAATTTGCTACAGTAAGTTTTGCTACAGTAAGTTTTGCTACAGTAAGTTTACTACAGTAAGTTTACTACAGTACGTTTTACTACAGTAGGTTTTACTACAGTAAGTTTACTACAGTAAGGTTTACTACAGTAAGTTTTACTACAGTAAGTTTACTACAGTAAGTTTTACTACAATACGTTTACTACAGTAGGTTTACTACAGTAAGTTTTACTACAGTAGGTTTACTACAGTAAGTTTACTACAGTAAGTTTTACTACAATACGTTTACTACAGTAAATGTGCTACAGTTAGTTTTACTACAGTAAGTTCACTACAGTAAGTTTACTACAGTAACTTTTACTACAGTAGGTTTTACTACAGTAAGGTTTACTACAGTAAGGTTTACTACAGTAAGGTTTACTACAGTAGGTTTACTACAGTAAGTTTTACTACCTTTATGGCAGTCTGCTCAGAGAAAGGGCTCCCAGTCTCTGGAGGAATAAGACTATGTATCTGACTCTGTATCTGACTCTGTATCTGACTCTAGGGATGGGACGATTATCGTTTTTATCGTTAATCGCGATAAAAACACCCGCGATAACTTAATCGTAGAGAATTTTAATTATTTGAATAATCGTCATAATCGTATGTTATGAATAAACTGTTTTTAACAAATGTCTGGCGCTATTTTTCAGCCTAGTCTACATTTCTTTTGCAGTCAAGTTAGCGACTGTTACTGTAATATAATTGCAATTCCTCACATGAGCCGCGCGCGAATATCCTCACAGAACTTGTCTCGCGCTATTGTTCAGCCTGCATGGGTAACGTTACTGTCAAGTCAGCCTTGTCAGTCAGTCACTAGGTAACGTATGCTAGCCTACTCACCATGGCTGGTGAAAAACTTTAGACGGGATACTGTCATTGGCCTTCCTTGTTATTACCAGGCGGTGACAGTCTATGGCTGCAAAAGGCACGGTCGCCCCTAAGCTTTAGCAAATATATTGTGGTTTACTTAATACTGTTCAGCACTTGAGGTTACATGCAATGCATGACTTGTGCTATAGGCTAAATACAATTATTAAAGCGGCAAGTAGCAAGTGTGCGCATCAAAGGCATTAGGCACGTAACATCCATGCTGTATAAACACATGACAACCGTCCGTTATTTCCCGAACTTTGCCCGAACCCCCTGCGAGGACCCGGGGAACAACGGTACGCTCCCCGCGGCTGCTATCAGACTGGCCACGGGAGTGAGTGTTGAGGGAGAGAGGAGACGGCAACCCTCGCTCGCCATAGACTGTATCCCTACTCGTCTCTCCTGAGCTCGGTTGTAACGTGAACCGTGGAATACAGGATATGTTAGATGCTTTACAGTAATTCCCCAAATGACCAGAAAAGGAAGTTAGATTTGTCGCTGGTCGCTTTTGACTAATTAAGTCGCCAAGGGGCTCTGGAAGTTGGCAACACTGGGAGTGCGTTCTTTAAACTTCCTCGGGTACGTTAATGAAAGGTGCTGATTGGCCGAAAAGGAATTGCTCTTTCTTAAGGACCCGGACTATGGCCAGAGATATGTGCCACTAGAATCAGAATTTGAATTACTGACTTAAAATGTCCTAAATATACAACAAAATCTAAGTTAAAGTGATTACAATGTGTTTTATTGGCATTCAAATATTATTATTTTTTTCATTCTCTTTTTTAATAATATCGTGGATCGCGATTATTTTGCCCACGATAATCGTGACATGACATTTTCTAATCGTCCCACCCCTATCTGACTCTGTATCTGACTCTGTATCTGACTCTGTATCTGACTCTATGGGAAACACTGACCAGTCCACAATCCTCCAGCTCTTAACACTTTTCTGATGGGAAATGGTCTCCTCCTTAAAACAACGTTTCAATGTGTGCTTATGTATTGTTGTGAATGTGTTTATATGCAATTACAGTGTATATGTGTGGTGGCCTGGGAAAACCCTTCACATGGTGGCATTTTGACATTTTCATTTTTAATATTTCCATAAATTAGAAGTTCTCAGCTATTCATAACTGGTTGAATGACTGAGATAGCCCTTTATTTTAAAAAGTTATGAGCATTTTAATGTATCATGTCAAAAAAAGTGAAAGTTTATTACTACCCCTTTCTCCTCCGGGTCGGGGGAGGAGCCTATGCAGATCGGCCGGTCTCGTTTGTCTGCTTGTGATGCGGTGTTAGTCTGCTCGCCTCGTCGGTATGTGAGGGACAGATCCATTTGTGTCTCTTCTAGTTAAGATGTTATTACTTTATGCTTATTGTGAGCATCAGTAAACTGGCAATAACACAGGTGGAAGTATCGTCTCTCCTTTCGCTCATGTGTGCGTGCATTGCTTAACTGAGAATTAGACACGTTCAACGTGACGTTGTTTTGCTAGCAAACTACCCACCACAAAAACATAAAAATAAGTACTTTCTCTTTTGTTTTCTTAAAATGTTTATTCACCATAATGTAGTATGGAGTTCAAAGTACTAGAATACCACATAATATCAAAATCGCCAAAATCGCGATTTCCATCTATTTTTGCTCTTTGCCACAAACGAACGCCAGCGACATCCGACGGGTTTTCCCAGGCCACCACATATATATATATATATATATATACAGTATGTAGTAAGTATTTTGTTATTTAACTTTGTATAGGTCAGCAGTAACACTGTAGACTTTTTGACTGTTTCTTTATTTCAGTTGGTAGTTTAAATCCAAATCAAGCCAGGGGTGATGTGGACACAAGCGGTACAGAACCAGAATGTCCTTGTTTGATATCAGGCGTGGCATGTTAGCTTTAAAACACACAAACGCAGCGTGGGCGCACAGAGTACTGAACTAACCACAGTCAGTCATAGCATGTCGCATTAGAGCCATACACTTCAAGTGTGGGTGTGTATGTTTTTTTTTAAAATAACCTGAGCTTGACCGTGTGTGTGTGTGTGTGTGTGTACGTACTGTAAGGCACTGCTCGTGTGTGGAGTTTGCGTGTTGTTCACCACACAGGGTTCATAATGAAAGTTAAACATTTAAACTTTTAAGCGGTGTGTCTAATATTAACAACATATTGGTAAGACCAGAGAGTGACACAGTACTTTAGTGACACGGTACTTTAGTGAGCACACATTTGAACTTTGCGACTTGCCTCTCGACGATTGAGCGGTAGACTAGCTTGACCTTTGAACCCATCTACTTTTTGATCCTGTTCAGACGTATTACTTTGACTGAACGTCGACAGGCATAAAGCCTCGCGACACGATCCTAATGCATGAGCTGGCTTGTCATAAGTGACATGAGTCTTCACATGTCTGCTTATGACTGTTAGTCAGGATCAGCCATATCCACCACATAGAGACATAACAACACTATGAAGGATAATAAAGTGGTAGATGGGGAGTAGACGCTCATAACATGAGACGATGCATTGTGCCTGCTGCTGCGTAGTTCACTCATGTATGTGTGCGCCCCCCTCCCCCCGTGGACGAGCCCATCCTAGACCCCCCGACCTGACGACTCTGATCTGTGATAGGCCGAGACCGCAGCCAATCGGATCTGCAAGGTGCTCGCTGTCAACCAGGAGAACGAACACCTGATGGAGGACTACGAGAAGCTGGCCAGTGATGTGAGTGTCTGTCTGTCTGTCTGTCTGTCTCTGCCTGTCAGTCTGTCTGTCTTTCTGCCTGTCTCTCTCTCTCTCTGTCTGTCTCTGTTTGTCTGTCTCTCTGTCTCTGTCTGTCTGCCTGTCTCTGTCTGTCTGTATGTCTATGTCTCTGTGTGTGTCTCTCTGTCTGTCTGTCTGTCTGTCTCCTCTGTGTCTCTGTCTCTCTCTCTCTATATGTCTGTCTCTCTCTGTCTCTCTCTCTCTCCATTTTCTCCTCCGATATGGTCTGTTCCCCTTTCTTCTTCTTCTTCTTCTTCTTCCATTTCTCCTCTAACGCTCCTCTCTCCCCCCCCTCCCGGGACAGCTCCTGGAGTGGATCCGCCGGACCATCCCGTGGCTGGAGAACCGGGCCCCGGAGAAGACCATGGCGGAGATGCAGCAGAAGCTGGAGGACTTCCGGGACTACCGGCGCGTCCACAAGCCGCCCAAGGTGCAGGAGAAGTGCCAGCTGGAGATCAACTTCAACACCCTGCAGACCAAGCTGAGGCTCAGCAACCGGCCCGCCTTCATGCCCTCCGAGGGCCGCATGGTGTCGGTGAGGAGGAGGCACACACGCACGCAAGCAACACACATGCACGCACGCACGCAAGCACAAACACACACACACACACACACACACGCACGCAAGCAACACACACACACACGCACGCAAGCAACACACACACACGCACGCAAGCAACACACACACACACGCACGCAAGCAACACACACGCACGCAAGCAACACACACACGCACGCAAGCAACACACACACACACACACACACGCACGCAAGCAACACGCACGCAAGCAACACACACACGCAAGCAACACACACACAGACACACACACGTATGCACGCAAGCAACACACACACGCACGCAAGCAACACACACACGCACGCAAGCAACACACACGCACAACACATATTGTTGTGTATATAGTATGTATATACACACACACAAGCGTGCAACACTCACTCACATTCTCTCTCTCTCAACACACACACACACACACACACCCAGACTCATCTCTCTCTCACACACACACACACACACACACACACTCATCTCTCTCTCTCTCTCTCTCTCTCTCTCTCTCTCTCACACACACACACACACACACAGACTCATCTCTCTCTCACACACACACACACACACACACACTCTCTCTCTGGGACCACAGCTAGGTGTATATGGTACAGTATTGGGTAGTCCCTGACCCTGGTTGTCCCTCCCTGCCTCAGGACATCAACGGGGCGTGGCACAGCCTGGAGGGGGCAGAGAAGGGCTACGAGGAGTGGCTGCTCAACGAGATCCGCAGGCTGGAGAGGCTCGACCACCTGGCTGAGAAGTTCCGCCAGAAAGCCACCATCCACGAGTCCTGGACAGATGGTACTGTTACCACACTATTACACTGTTATTACTACACTATTACTATTATACTACCACTATTACACTGTTATTACACTATTACTATTATACTATTACTACTACACTATTACTATTACTACTACACTTACTATTATACTATTACTACTACACTATTACTATTATAATATTACTACTACACTTACTATTATACTATTACTACTACATTACTATTATACTATTACTATTATACTATTACTACTATACTATTACTATTACTACTACACTTACTATTATACTATTACTACTACACTATTACTATTATACTATTACTACTACACTTACTATTATACTATTACTACTACATTACTATTATACTATTACTACTACACTTACTATTATACTATTACTACTACACTATTACTATTATACTATTACTACTACACTATTACTATTATACTATTACTACTACACTTACTATTATACTATTACTACTACACTATTACTATTATACTATTACTACTACACTATTACTATTATACTATTACTACTACACTATTACTATTATACTATTACTATACTATTACTACTAGTAACAAATCGTTAATTTTCGGAAAACTATTTACTGATCCTAATGATCCTCCCCTGCTGGGTTTAGTCAGTTCCTACGCTAGCGCTAACAACCGCCTCTCATAAGCCCAGTTCACATCTAGCGCTAACAACCGCCTCTCATAAGCCCAGTTCACATCTAGCGCTAACAACCGCCTCTCATAAGCCCAGTTCACATCTAGCGCTAACAACCGCCTCTCATAAGCCCAGTTCACATCTAGCGCTAACAACTGCCTCTCATAAACCCAGTTCACATCTAGGTTTTTCAATGCAACGCAACGCGTCCGCGCAGTTTTAGTTGCAGAGAAAAAACTTATTGCAACCGATGGGTAATTCAAGATCCGTGATGAGACGCAACAAGACACATAACAACGACTCATGTTGGGTTTACCCCGCAAGAAAAATGGCTGACAGCGACAGTGACATGCTGGCAGTATTTGCAGTAGCACTGATCAATAAACGGCAAAGACAAAACAGAGGATATATATATACGCTGCACTCAGATTCAGACTCAATTGTTATGACAGACCTAAAAGTTGAATAAAAAAAAAAGTTGAATAAAGCCAGCTAACCCAGGGCTTGACATTAAGCTTTTTCAGGTACTTGTCCTTCGGACAAGTGAACTTATCTTTTACTTGTCCGAGAGCTCAAGTTACTTGTCCAAATCTAAAGATTTTGAAAAAGCAATAATATGAATAATAATATATTATACTCTCACCGGCCACTTCATTAGGTACACCTTTTCAACTGCTTGTTAAACGCAAATATCTAATCAGCCAATCATGTGGCAGCAACTCAATGCATTTAGGCATGTAGACATGGTCAAGACGATCTGCTGAAGTTCAAACCAGCATCAGAATGGGAAATAAAGGTGATTTAAGTGACTTTGAACTAGGGCTGCACGATTTGGGAAAAAAAAATCGAATTGCGATTATTTGGACAGATATTGCGATTGCGATTTAATTTGCGATTATAAAAAAAATAAAAAAAATAAGGACGTTTTTGGAAAGTGTGGCCATATCTCCGGCTAGGAAGGTCGTATCAACGTGCAGTTTGTTTGTACGTCTTCAGGGGACTTAGAGGCTCCCTCCTCTAGCACCCCCACAGCCCGAGCTACGAGTGAAAGAACTAAACTTACATTGGGTTGCTTTATGTGATGGAGCATTACTAACCTGACTCAGGTGGTTTGTTTCACACAACCATCTAGGAAAGCTTAATTGGAAGCTGTTTGGAAAAGGGCAGGTACTTTCAAAAATACTTGGCAGGTGATTGGATGAATCTCTCTCTCATGGGCTAATTTCAGAGAGCATTACCACATGATGCCATCAAACTGTTAACTGCTCTTATGCCATCAAACTGTTCTAATGCAAGGATGAGAACTTAAAAGATATGAATTGGAACAACATATTTATGTATGAGTTTTTTAAACAGCTGCCATTTTGTTTCTCTCAAGTGTCCAAAAAATTTGAACAATTCCAATATGAAAATAAAATAGGACCTTTCTACAAACAATGTTATTTAATTATGGCTCAGGAGCAGCATCTAAATATTGCACATACTGCAATCAAGTTAAATAAAGTCATAATAAAAATGTCCAGTAAAAAAGAATAGGTCCTTTCTGTAAACATTGAAATAGATAAAGCTCTTCAACTCGTCGTAATGTATGTAAGTGCACGGCTCGACCGCAGATCGGTTGTTGTTGCATAGTACTCCACATTTTTCAGCTCCGTACGCGCGGGATGGAATCACATTATCTTTTATCCAGCGTTTGGATTAGTTTTTTAAACCCTTCGTTGCTCACAGTGTTAATAGACACCACGTCTTTAGCGAGGTAATGCGTGATGGAATTGGTTATTTCACGGTGCCTTCGTGAGCCCTTTTCATACGGTGTAACAGCCGCAAACGACTCTAAAACACTAGTTTGCTTAACATTAGACCGGGCTACGGGACTTTCACTTTACTCTCCGTTTCTGACCGTACACTCGTCATAGAGCTGCCCGTGGTACTTTTTCAAGTGCTGATACAGGTTTGTGGTGTTGCCTCTGGATGTAGCGACTGTTCCACGACAGGTCGTGCACAACACCTGTTTTTGTTGCACATCAGTCGTCCTAAACCCGAAATACTTCCATACAACAGAAGTGCTGCTTTTCTTCGGGACTAAATCGTCCAACGTTGCTTCTGGTTCTGCTGAAGCCATTTATCCACCATGAATGTTGCTAGCTACCGAAACGTGGGCGTTTCACGTGCGATGTTGTTGTTGTGCGTGTGCGTTCATTGACATTGACGTTCATTGACGTTGACGTTCATTGACGTTGACGTTCATTGACATTGACGTTCATTGACGTTGACGTTCATTGAAGTTGAATCCGACGCGCTGTATGACGTATCCCAAATCGCAGGCAAATCGCAGGCTTTGCGATTAGCTAATCGCATCATTTCAAATCGCGATTTCGATTTAAAATCGATTAATCGTGCAGCCCTACTTTGAACCTGGCATGGTTGTTGGTGCCAGACGGGCTGTTGCGTGATATTATAGTGTCAATATGGACCAAAATCTCTGAGGAATGTTTCCAGCACCTTGTTGAATCTATGCCACAAATAATTAAGGCAGTTCTGAAGGCAAAAGAGGGGGTCCAACCTCAAGGTGTGCCTAATGAAGTGGCCAGTGAGTGTATGTGTATGCAAATAACACATTTGACTACTATTGATTTGATAATGATGTATCCTTAATTTTCAAATGTATTCAATATTTTGTAATTATTTAAAAACGTAACCCCTAACCCTTTTAGATTAAGATTGGCCACAAAAGGGATGAATATCTAGGAATATTTACAACATTTTTTTGTAACTATAGTCTCTCCCCAATGGAAGCAATCTTATTTGCTAGCTTTTGGATAGTAGCCTATCCTATATTCAAATTGAGAAATCTATAATTAGTGTCATTCTGAAGTTCGTATTGCGATGTGCTGGTCTTAAAACTTCAAACCTAAAATATACGATCGCATCGAACTACATGAAAATAAGCGGCATTGAGAAGAAGCGAATACGCGTTCACGTGAATGGCACTAGTGACAGGAGACCCACAACACTATGGCTGCGTTCGTAAACTCGCTCTGGAATCTGATCAGCACTCATGGAATGCCTTTTGTCCAATCACGTCTTTATGACGTTGAACGCAGTGTGCGCTCTGGCGCTCTGAGCGAATTTACGAACTATGACGATAACGAACTACGAGAGACTGAAACAGCGAGAATGAGGCGCGGCATCGCTTTGCTTGCTATTTTTTTTTACTATTCAGATCGGAAGGAGGAATTCATGTTTGCAGATATTAATACATATTGATTTCTTTTTTTGTTTTGACTTGTCCATCGGACAACTGCAGGAGGAAGTCCACTTGTCCGAACATAAAATTTACTTGTCCCGGACAAGCGGACAAGCCTTAACACTAGGAGCGCCGCGGATCGCGACCTTATTCCATCGCGATGAGGTGTGCTTCAGCACTATGATAGAGAAGAGTGTACTGACGCACAAAGATCGCTGGAGGGCGATGTCACGCAAGAAGCGTGAACACGCAACACACCGCGGGGGAAACCCGATCTCTTTGTTCATTGATCGGAGAGCCATCAACCCTTTCACACATAGTTCCAAGTAATTTTCTTGGAATCCCAAGCTGTGTTGACCAGGTATCTGTAATGTTCACATTTATATATAACAGTAATAAATATAGCAATAAAAGACAGCGCTGTAAATAGTGTTATTCTTGCACAATCGCACCCACAACGTGCTATTGCCGTCCGGAGTTGATCAGCTCCAGATTGAACCAAAGTTCTTCGCTACAGAAACATTTTCACACAATGACAAACATGTGATGCGTTTTATATTATCTTCTTTGAACAACAGAACGGGACAGGCGCCAGAAACTGCCATAATATACCATACATATATCTGCCATATATCGTACCTCCGTTTTATATTGAGAAATATGATGATAAATACATATAGGGCGGAGCTATGATATGTGGTGTGTGGCTAGATATTTTCATGTAGCACTGTGACTGTGCCTATCTGTGGATTATTATTTATAAATAGTGGTCTCCTGAGAGGAGCGAGTCTTGATTTGTTTTATGCAACAAGGAAGTGAAAATGGTTACAGAAACACACCGTTGGGACGTGGTGGAGCGGGGGAAACCCGATCTCTTTGTTCATTGATCGGAGAACCATCAACCCTTTCACACATAGTTCCAAGTAATTTTCACCTTAGGTTTTTGTGAACGGGACGATCAGAAAGAGATTAGTTTACCACGAAACAAGGAATGCAAAATCAAAAAAACAACGCATTACATTGGCCGTCCTATGAAAATTGACAGCGCTGTACATAGTGTCATTCAATGCACAAGCACGTAATTTCAAACGATTTTGGTCGACAGCGAAATACATTATCAATATCTTATTATCAATTGTCAATATACTCTCTCCCTTCTTCTCCTTACTGTCCTGTCTGTCTTCACTATATCTGGGACTGCCCCACTCAGAAATATCCGTTCGTTATATCGTTGATGATTACAGGCATAATCATCGCCGACATCATTTTATTTGATGTACACATTTCACGGCAAGAGACAGTTTATTCTCCCAACAATTGTTTGTTCACTGCACAACATGAACACAGTGAGGATTCAAACAAACAAAATAATGAATACACTCTGCAATTGGCTACTACTACAACGTGGTCTACAGTGATATACAAAAAATACATTATATACAATATTATAAATATCCGTTTGTTATATAATATTCGTTGATGAACTACTTTGCTGTGGTACCTATGTAATACCGCACAGCTTGATAGGTACATACTGTGCAGTGTATCATTCATAACTGTACATAGGCTACACATATCATAATATCTTATCACTATTGCATGGAACTTGGGTGAATAAAAAAACTCAGCTCCAACAAATCTGAAGGGATTGGGAGACATACTGTACAGTTTATCATTTTCATAACTGTCTGTACATATACATATCTTATGTATCCCTATTGCTATATATAGCCTATATATAAACACATTATGTTACATACTTATCAGTCTTATACTGTATCTAATTCAGCACTGAAGCCTGAAGGTTGAGCACAGTGTGTGTCCCCTTGCTACCTCTGCTGATATAAAAGAGAATTGCAGCCTTGGAGAAAAAGATGGCAGCCGAATCCCGAGGCAAATACACAGACACACACAGAAATACTGCAAAATCGCTTTATACTAACTCGATTTTGAAAATGTAAAGATGCTGGGTGGTAGAACGCACATATCTAGGAAAAGTCATGAAAGGAGGGTCCTGAAATTTGATCGAGTGCAAAGGTAGATTTTTTTTTGTACTCACTGGTGCTGTTTAACACCTCACGGCTGCTCTAGTGTTAATGTCGAGCCCTGTAACCACCCTAACCCCATATAACAACAACAAGGGATTATCTATTGGCTACAGAGTGGTCAGTTTCATGTCACTCACAAAGATGTTCCCTTCTCTAGGTGAGAGTTTAACACTAGGAAAGCCGTGAGGTGTCATAGGGCACCAGTGAGTACAAAAAAAATTCTACCTTTGCACTCGATCAAATGTCAGGACCCTCCTTTCATGACTTTTCCTAGATATGTGCGTTCTACCACCCAGCATCTTTACATTTTCAAAATCGAGTTAGTATAAAGCGATTTTGCAGTATTTCTGTGTGTGTCTGTGTATTTGCCTTGGTATTCGGCTGCCATCTTTTTCTCCAAGGCTGCAATTCTCTTTTGTAGCAAGGGGACACACACTGTGCTCAAACTTCAGGCTTCAGTGCTGAATTAGATACAGTGGATACGACTGATAAGTATGTAACATAATGTGTTTATATATAGGCTATATATAGAAATAGGGATACATAAGATATTAGGGATGGACGGTTTCCAATTATTGAAACCGAAAAACCGTCAGAGAGTAAAACCGCGGTTTTCCGGTTAACCGAAAAATACAGTAAAAAAAAAAAAAAAGTTAAATTTTTTTTTTTCAAATAATTGAGCCCTACTGCTACAATACACTCATGTCGAACACCATTAAAACATCGTAAGCACAGTCGCAACACATTTAGGCTACTTAGTTTCACAAATATAAGTGGAAAGGCAGACTTTTGTAAGCTACACCATACATGAAAACACATGAACACTTAACACACCAGCTCTGCTGATCCAGGGTGCACGCCTGCACGGAAGATCATCTCTTGGAACAGCGTCTTCATTGAATGAACTGCTTTCTCAATATCTTGGTTCTTAGACAAAGTTTCAGCTGCTGCTCAATGTATTTAAATATTTGAATACTGCTCAATAATCACTGAAATATTAGACTTAGAATTATGCAGTGAACATACTTAAAGCTTTTCATAAAAACCACATGCCGCGAGACTGACTCGTCCTGAACTGTCGTAAGTCAATCAACAAAGAATGCCCCATCAAAATAAAAGTGCCCATGGTAGAGCTGTCAAAATAGAGCTTTCAAAATAAATGTACTAATACAGATAGAGATAAATACAGAACTACCTTTGCGTCACTAAGTGACCGCGTATCTTCTGAGACATGCGTTCTGTCATCACTTTCAGTAGCGCCTTCACACACAGTGGCGCTTTGCACAAACACTCTTGATCCGTATAGCTCTTGTTTTATTATATTGTGGTTTAGTAAATACTGCACTTGGAGTTACAAGTAAATAAATAAATAAAGTTTGATTGATTGATTGATATCAAATCAAATCACATTTTATTTCTATAGCGCATTTCTCACAAAAGTGACCCACAGAGAGCAGCGAAAATGATCTTATTAAATGTAAGCGAGTAATTGTAAAAAACCTTTCCTATCTACCAATAACTGAAGGCAACTATCTTTCCCATAGAGTGATTCGTTACCCTTAAATATAATCCCAATTAGATATTAATCCTCAGTTATTCTTCACAACTGACCAAACCTCTCACTCATTGCGCGGCAGATTCAGACTGTATCATTGTTATTTTCACACACGACAAACATGTGACATGTTCCAGTTTTATTCTTATTCTATTTTATTCTTCAAAAAAAAAAATAAAAAAAAATAAATAAATCCGGTTTCAGACGGTTTTGATAAAAAACCGTTTCTATTTTTAGAAACCCCGGTTTTCGGTTTAACCGAAAAACCGTCCATCCCTATAAGATATGAGAAGATGTATATGTACAGACAGTTATGAAAATGATAAACTGTACAGTATGTCTCCCAATCCCTTCAGATTTGTTGGAGCTGAGGTTTTTTTTCACAGCGGGTTTACCCAAGTTCCATGCAATTGTGATAAGATATTATGATATGTGTAGCCTATGTACAGTTATGAATAATACACTGCACAGTATGTACCTATCAAGTTGTGTGGTGCATGCATAGCTACCGCAGCAAAGTAATTGCAATAACCTACGTTTGATTATGCCTGTACTCATCAACGAATATTATATAATGAACGGATATTTATAATATTGTATATAATGTTTTTTTGTATATAATGTTATTGTATAATGTTTTTTCTGAGTGGGGCAGTCCCACTCATATGACATACGTGTGCACGTGTGCAGATATTGATAATGTATTTCGCAGAAAGTAAATCAAAATCGTGTGAAATGACGTGCGTTGTGCATTGAATGACACTATTTACAGCGCTGTCAATTTTCAAATAATGCAATAGGATATATATATGAATTTACAGAAACACATCATCATGAATGTGTATTACACGCTTACAAGCTTACAGCAGTCGCCGGGCTGATGTTACGGCCGGCGTGAAGTTAAAATAAACACGACAAATAAACACGACAGGTTTTGTGCATCTCTGTGAAGCTCATAATTATAATAACACAATATTGCAATATTTATTACTATTATTTTTGTAATATAATAATAATCAACCATCATTCGTTAGTAATGAAAACTCCCGCAGTCCTGATCAATCTCCTCTCCACTTTACACATTATATAACCAAGATTTCTTTTGACATCACAACAATGTCAACACAATCACAACAGAATCTTATTTTATCCAATCAGGTTTTATATTTTGATTATGACATCATGTCTTTCAACATTGTCACACTTTTCATTACACACATTAGCGGCATCAAAAATGATGGGCTGGGCGTGCGAGGGAGCGTGCTTATTCTGGCAGATTGTGAAATATTAAAACCAATAACATTCTGAATGATTTATCATTCTGTACTCTTTCATGTATTTTCTTTCAGCTCTTTTCACTAATATAGGTGAAACTAACTATAACAGGTTGCGGCACATGAACGCTCCGTGCAGGTACGCGCTCCTGTGAGATCATTCAAGTTTCAAGTTTATTTGTCATTATACCAAATACAATTATATAATGTAATCAAAATAAAATAATGAACATATTCAGCCATTCCATATAATCACAATATAACAACCCCTGTGAGCAGTTGCAGGGGCTGACGTTACCGGCGAAGTTCACGACAAATAAACAGACTTTATCACTTTGAAGCTCATAACTATGATAACACAATATTGCAATATTTATTACTATTCTTTTTCCCTGCTTCTCTGCGCTTAGGAACTTTATGCATTTTTAGAGGTAGTGATCTTGTCATTTTCTCTTCTTGTGTGACATCGCCATCCAGCGATCTTTGTGCGTCAATACATACTCCCCCATTGTGAAGAGTGGTCGTGTGATTCGACATCTCGTCGCGCTAAAAGTAGGTGAAAAAACGTCGCGCTCGTAGTGTTAAAGAGTCTTGCCTACCTGTTAGTTTGCAGTCATCTTTACCACAAAATGCAAATTCCTGTTTGGCTAGGAAACGGGTCGTATTAATAAGGTCCACTCTGCTTCTTGGCAACAGATGAAGCTGGTCTGTGCTATTTGCTGATTGGCTGAAGAGAAACAGCAGACGTTCAGTCAAATAGTCAAATCGCAGGGTTTCAAACCCGCTGCAACTGGAGTCCTAGATGTGAGCTGGGCTTATAGATAGACTCACGAAAGCCTCAACTCACCAACTGCCGAGGAGTTCCCGGGAACACTCACCATCCAGTGTGCCGAGTGTTGTAGTGTTTACCTAGCAACAACACTCTGGTTCAGTGACATGAAGAGTCATATTTGATGCGTTTCTGGTGAAATAAATTCACCCGTGGCACTCTGGAATGATGACAGTTTGTGAGCTTAGAATGATACGGTTGTATCTCCGTTTAGGGCAGTTCAGAGATATTGAGCGTCAACGTTTTTACATTCCATTATGTTTTGTGAGATGGAACCTTTGTATTTTATTAATTACTAACTCAAAAATGTCAACATTTTTAAAATAACACACACACAGGCATTAATAAACACCATGGGTCAGATTATGTAAAAAACTCAATTGACAAAAATGGAGATAGAACCTTATAATTCTAACGTCACGAGTTGTGCACCCCCCCCCCCCCAGGTAAGGAGGCCATGCTGATGCAGAGGGACTATGAGACGGCCTCCCTGTCCGAGGTCAAGGCCCTGCTCAGGAAGCACGAAGCCTTCGAGAGCGACCTGGCCGCCCACCAGGACCGCGTGGAACAGATCGCTGCCATCGCCCAGGAGCTCAAGTAAGGGAGGGAGGGGAGAGGTGAGGGGGAGGGAGGGGTGATGGGGAGGGAGGGGTGAGGGAGGGGTGAGGGGGAGGGATGAGGGGTGAGGAATGGATGGTACAGGGGATGGAGGGGGGGGGGGGGGGAAAGAGAGAGAACAGCTGACCATGTTTTGAAGGCTGAGGTAAAAGAGAGAAAATAACTGTGTGTGTGTGTGTCTCAGTGAGCTGGACTACTACGACTCTCCCAGCGTCAACGCCCGCTGTCAGAAGATCTGTGAGCAGTGGGACGCCCTGGGGAACCTCACCCAGAGCCGCAGGGAGTCTCTGGAGGTAGGCCCCCCCCCCCCCCCCCACACACACACACACACACACACACACACACACTCACACTGTCAGAAACGTGTACACACTCTCAGAAACGTGGACATTGTCTCCCAAACTCACACACACTCACAAACGCATACACACTTTCAGAAACGTGTAGGAAACCCCCCCCCCCCCACACACACACACACTCCGAAACCCATACACACTCTCAGAACCTCATACACACTCAAACACACTCTTACACACTCTCAGAAACCCCCCACACACTCTCCGAAACCCCCCACACACTCCTTTGCTAAAATAAAGGTGAACTAAAAAGACAGTCGTGTCCTCTCTCCGACCCCTGACCTTTGACCTCCCCCTCCTCCAGAGGACAGAGAAGCAGCTGGAGTCGATTGACGAGCTGTACCTGGAGTACGCCAAGAGGGCGGCGCCTTTCAACAACTGGATGGAGGGAGCCATGGAGGACCTCCAGGACATGTTCATCGTTCACAACATCGAGGAGATCCAGGTAAGACTGCCCCCGCCTCAGGCCTGCTTAGGTGGCGTAGCGGGTTAAGCGTCGACCACGTAACCGCAGGGTTCCCGGTTCGATTCCGGCCGCGGACATATCCTGCATGTCATCACTTCTCTCTCTCTCACCCATCCTTCCTGTCTAAATCTCTACTGTCTCTATCAATGAAAAGAAAAATAAGAGTGGGACTGCCCGGAAAATAACGAAGAACTTAATAAAGAAGAACTTTAGATCACAGAGGTCCAGAACTTTAGATCACAGAGGTCCAGAACTTTAGATCACAGAAGTTCAGAACTTAAGATCACAGAGGTCCAGAACTTTAGATCACAGAGGTCCAGAACTTTAGATCACAGAGGTCCAGAACTTTAGATCACAGAGGTCCAGAACTTAGGATCACAGAGGTCCAGAACTTTAGATCACAGCAGACCAGAGCTTTAGATCACAGAGGTCCAGATATAAAACCAGTTCTCAGTGACTGGAATGGATCCTATATTTTGAAAATAAAACCATTATGTCACCAATGATTTAGGCCGGTGACTCATAATGACCTTCAGTGTTCATCTAATGAACCCCCATTACAATATACACTGATAACTTTGACATATGTTTTGTTGTGATATTGTTTGCAGTCCCGCTGTACTCTGTGTATGTGTCAATAAAGTTGACTTTGAATGGAACGGTGCATAACTGCTCTCTTTTCTTGTCTATCCCTTTCTACTTCTCTCCTCATTTCCTCCTTTCTCTTTCTACCTTTTAATCACCTCCCTTTCTTCTTCCCTCCACTCTCTCCTCCTCCCTCACCCCCTCCCTCCCTCCCCCCTCCTCTCCCCCTCCCTCTCCTCCTCCCTCCCTCTCCCCCCCCTCCTCTCCTCCCCCTCCCCTCCTCTCCTCCCCCTCCGTCCCTCCATCCCAGGGTCTGATAACAGCCCATGAGCAGTTCAAGTCGACCCTCCCCGAGGCGAACAAGGAGCGCGAGGCCATCCAGGCCATCCAGGCCGAGGTGCAGAAGATCGCCCAGTACAACGGCATCAAGCTGGGGGGCAACAACCCCTACACCACCATCACCCCCGAGAGCATCGACAACAAGTGGGACCAGGTGTGTGTGTGGGGGTGGGGGGTGGGGAGGTGTGTGTGTGTGTGCGCTGCCTGTCATTTTGCTGATCCAGTGGAAAGAGCTGTTTTAGCCACGTGAGTCTCTGGGCTCACTGGTGTGTGTGTCTGTTTGTGTGTCTGTTTGTCTGCGTGTGTGTCTGCGTGTGTGTGTCAGTCTGTCTGTTTGTGTGTCAGTCTGTGTGTGTGTGTGTGTGTGTGTGTGTGTGTGTCTGTTTGTGTGTCTGTTTGTGTGTCTGTTTGTGTGTCTGTTTGTGTGTGTGTTTGTCTGTCTGTCTGTGTGTGTGTGTGTGTCTGTCTGTGTGTGTGTGTGTGTCTGTCTGTCTGTCGTGTGTGTGTCTGTGTGTGTGTGTGTGTGTGCATGTGTGTCTGTCTGTGTCCCATACCTCCCTACGTCAACCAACAAAGTGTTTGTATTGATTTGGCTGATGCCAGTCTTTAGTCGGGGGTGTGTGTTGACGGGGAGGATTACAGAGGCTTAAGCTCTGATGCAGAACAGCCTGCGTCCGTCCGTCCGTCTGTCCACCCCTGTTTGTGATGGAACCCTACCAGGCTCCCCGCTGCCGCCTGTGTGACCCTGTGTGGATGCTGACCCGTGTTGACGGTGGCGCCCCCTGTGGTGTGTGTGCAGGTGCAGCAGCTGGTGCCCCAGCGGGACCAGGCCCTGCAGGAGGAGCTGGCCAAGCAGCAGTCCAACGACCACCTGCGCCGCAAGTTCGCCACCCAGGCCAACATCGTAGGACCCTGGATACAGACCAAGATGGAGGTACTGCTGAGCACGGGGGCTCCATGGCCCAAGGCTGGTCCAGTGGTCCATCTGCATCTCAGAAATCTCATCTCAGAGTTGTTTGAACTAGTCACTTCAAATTTAAGAGGTAGTTATCGGCTGTTTATTTTCAAAAGTGATCTAATACAACTGTTCCTAATTACACACACATACAAAAACTCCAAAACCCAGAAGTGTTTCTGCCCAGGGCTGTTCTGCTCTAGACTAGAGGAAGCAAAAGATGGCGGACGTTTCAAAACAGGAAGTCCAAAGCTGATGTTTGTGTTGCGGTTCCTCCGCTAGGAACTGTGTTTACCACCTCAAATTAATTAATTTATGCCCAGCCAAATCCATGTTTAGAGGTAGCTAGCTAACATGACATTGATCATACTCGTAAGACCTTTCACTTTTCCAAAAATGCCGGTCGAGAGAGGACGCTGGCGTTGCTTGTTTTTGCCGCTTCTCCGTCCCGAAAATTGAGATATACTTGCAGTATAGAGAGTAGATTGTCCTACAAAGACATTTAGATTTAGTCATCCCTATTAGGGCTGTCCCAAACGACTATTTTTCTAACGATTAATCTAGCGATTATTTTTTCGGTTGGTCGATTACTCTAACGACTCATTTAACGATTAGTCTAACGATTTTTTTTTTTGCTGTTCGATTAATGTATCACTTAATTTTCCCAAAAATAATGGCTGTATTGTCTCTCTGTTTAACAGTGTCTTTATAAAGCACTCTGGGTAATAGCTGGCCATCAGGGTTTTTCCTGGCTCAAAATGAGGCGGAGGTGTGTGAGAGAAGATTATTATATGTAAAAGACATTTTTCTACATTTAAGATTCAAACTTTGGATATCTAGGGCAAAGCTATACAACATACACATTTAAATGATTACAAAGACCTGATTGCTCTCTTTTCTCTCGGAATGGACTAAGCCATCTAGAACAGTTTTGGACTTTTGTGTTTCCCCAGACCCAATACTCTAAGACCAGACTAAACCAGTTTGTGGCTATTGTGTTCCTTTTTCACCTTTGTGTCCCTAGGAGAAAGTGGGGGCCGATTCCCCCTTAACCTTCATCCCCCATCATCTTCCTCAATGTACAAAACCACACCCATTGCTCATGATTGGTTTAGAACTCAACCGAGGGCGGACTTGTTACCTGAAGGCATAAATACTGAGATGAAATGAATGAGCTGGACTTTTACGAGGAACTTTGAATCGTTCAGATGCGTCTGACGAACCTGTAAACTTCCTCCTTCTGCAGAAGAATATTAAATATCTTTTCTTATACTTCTTGAAACGAAACAGGCTGCCATTATTGAATAAATTTGCTCTTACAGTTGGTACCAGTGGTGTTTGACATCGGGGGGGGGGGGACCCATGAAGCAGGGCTGTCTGGGGGTCCTTAAACATCAAACACTTAATTTCTTGCATTCTGGTGAATTGATATGCACCAATTTGTGCCCTTTCTGCATCAATTTATGGTGGAAATTTCATTATTTATGTAAAGGAAAACACAATATTCAGGCACCAGATGACCATTCAAAATATAATGTAATATAATGCAATATAAGGCTCTCAGGCATTCTGTACTTTCAAATATGTATTCTCCTTGAGCAGTCAACATCAACTATCAGCTATTTTGCTAGAAAAAACTAAAGCTAACTTATTTGCGAAACAGCGCCCCCGCCACCATTTCGGCGCAGTAACTGCAGTTTTACAGAAATCCACCGAGTGCCGCTTGTAGAAAATACGACGGTCAGTTTGTCGAGAGCTGGAGGCGGCCGCCTCATAATTCTCTATGCAGGAAAAACCAGAAGACAAGACATACAAACTGTGGTGAGCTACATTGCTTGTGTAACATTAGCTAGTAGCCTCCTCCATGTTTCCACTGGTCGCAGCCATGTTGACGCACCGACGCACATTACGCAAGTCGACGTATTGACGTAGTCGATTACGTCGACGCGTCGTCCCAGCCCTAATCCCTATACTTTCTTTTATTTATTTTGGGGTTTCTTTTTATTTTACTACTCAATCTTTTCAGTGTAAAGCGTCTTTGAGTGTCTAGAAAAGCGCTATATATGTCTAATATATTATTATTATTATAGGAGATCGGGCGGATATCCATCGAAATGAACGGAACCCTGGAGGACCAGCTGACCAACCTGAGGGAGTATGAGCAGAGCATCATCGACTACAAGCCCAACATTGACCAGCTGGAGGGAGACCACCAGCTCATCCAGGAGGCCCTAATCTTCGACAACAAATACACGGCCTACACCATGGAGGTACGTACGCCACCTCAACCTCACTGCTCTGCCAGGGGACTTTGTTACCTAGCTTTTTCAAATGTATCTGGGGGGGAGGGGGAAAGAGGGTATTTTTTTCCAGCAATGGTGTGAGGTACAGTTTGAGGGGATAATCCCTTCTCAAAGTCAAACACTCCCAGCACACCGACTGATACAGAAGACCAACCAATGGTGGATGTGGAAACTAGCCCTAGAAATGAAGCTAGCCCTAGAAATGAAACTAGCCCTAGAAATGAAACTAGCCCTAGAAATGAAACTAGCCCTAGAAATGAAACTAGCCCTAGAAATGAAACCAGCCCTAGAAATGAAGCCAGCCCTAGAAATGAAGCTAGCCCCAGAAATGAAGCTAGCCCTATAAATGAAGCTAGCCCTAGAAATGAATCCAGCCCTAGAAATGAAGCTAGCCCTAGAAATGAAACCAGCGCTAGAAATGAAGCTAGCCCTAGAAATGAAACCAGCCCTAGAAATGAAGCGCGGAGTGAGGGTGATCCTCCGAGCGGTTTACAGGGCTCCCACGGGTCCTTGAAATCCTTGAAAGTTTGTGAATTTGAGGAAAAAAATGTCAAGGTTTTTTAACATAGACATGGGTCATTGAAAGTGCTTGAATTCCTCTCTCTCTCTCTCGCTCTCGTCTCTCTCTCTCTCTCTCTCTCTCTCTCTCTCTCTCTCTCTCTCTCTCTCTCTCTCTCTCTCTCTCTCTCTCTCGCTCTCTCTCGCTCTCTCTCGCTCTCTCTCTCTCTCTCTCTCTCTCTCTCTCGCTCTCTCTCTCTCTCTCTCTCTCTCTCTCTCTCTCTCTCTCTCTCTCTCTCAAAATAAATAAATATATATATTTAAAAAACTTAATTTTTACGTAATTATTGTAGATAAGTCACATTGCTTAACTTCACAGTAACTTTACGCATATTTCACAATATATTGTTTTGCTGTGCTGTGGTAGAGAAGGCAAGAGACCATCTAGTCAATAGTTCCTATTATATAAATTCTCATCTAGATCTGTCTCAAACTATACCGTGTTGGGTCCTTGAATTTGAGGGAATTGAGTCTTAAAAGTCCTTGAAAAGTGCTTGAATTTGATGCGTGTCAGAAGGTGTGGGAACCCTGGGTTTAGAACTCGGGAAGCAGCAGAGATGGTCCTAAAACCTGACTGGTGCGAATTTAAAATGCAATTTATCGTTCAGAACATCTGGCATCTGGCCCGCAATCAAGACCAGCAGCTTGCAGGCCTTCAATCCCACACTGGGACAACATTAGACCCTTCCCATGGTCTGTTGGTCTTCCCCCATATTTACAGAGAGGATAGTCAATTCAGTTGGAAGGGACAGACCCCACCCCATTCCTCTGAACCCACATAATGGTCGTCTGGATATAATTTACCATAGTCTCCACATGCCTTTCATGTGGTTCTATACATCAGTATTTAGTCTGCTACTCGATCTGGAGTAAACAAGAGTGATCAAAAAAGAGAAAGAAAGAAAAATAATTCTTCCTTCTTTTAGCATAGTAACTGCCAATGGCCCCCTGGTCTGAGCATAGATGACTTCTTCTTGTGATGACTGATGGATAGATGATTCACTGACTCAGACAAATGTATTGTGCTGGAAGTCTCTTTGGATAAAGGCGTCTGCTAAATGCCAAAAATGTAAATGTGAAATGTAAACCGAGTGATCTCAACAAGTTCCCACGGATCCTCGTGCACGTCTTCATTCCCTCAAGTCCTTTTTCACACCCTGTCGTCACCAGGAATCTAATGTCTTCATCACTGTCAGCACTGGTTATGAATGAATGAATGAATGAATGAATGAATGAATGGTCTTTTATTGTCATTGATATAGTACTGGTACCATACAACGAAATTTGGGAAATGTGGGCCCTATCCTCAACAGCCTCAACAGCTTCAGTTCCCTTAGGGAGTTCAATATTTGAGCTAAACAAGAAAACTCACGGAGATACGGGGGGCGGCTGTGGCTCAGGAGGTCGAGCCGGTGTTGAATCTCAAGGTCACCTGGTTCTGCGGTTTGATCCCTGGCTGTCCTTGGGCCCAAAAAATTGTTTAGCTCACAATGAGCTGGTGTGTGAACGGGTGAATGAGAGGCCACTGTACAGCACTTTGGAATAAGGCGCTATATAAGACGTGCAGCCCAAGTAGTTAGATAGATAGCGGCGATAATTATTCAAATCGCTCAGATCGGGGCACTTATGGAGAGGAACTACGTTGGCCTCCTTCCCGGCTTTGGGAGTGGAACCACTCCCAGGGTCAGTCTCCCTGGAGTAACTTAAGGCTACGTGCCTAGTGGTGGTGTTCCCAGGTGGGATTTGAACGCATGACCTCCTGATCACCAGTCCAACTCACTATCCACTAGGGGTGTAAATCACCAGCTTCATCACGATACGATATTATATCGATTTGTTTGTATGACGATACAATGTTTGACGATATCACAATGTCAGTCATGATACGATTTCGATTCGATTCGATTCAAGATCGATATGACGATATGATCGATATGACGCGATATCATGTTGTGTGCGTGTGTGTGTGTCTGTTTGTGTGTATAAGTTGTATCCCCTCCCCGACCCTACCATGCCCCCCCAAAAAACACACGTTAGCTGCTTTAGCTTAACTTCTGTTAGCATGCAGTGTTGTGAATATGTGTGTCTGTGCGGCTAGTTGGCCTGTAGCAGCCCAGTGGACGTGGAGGTAGATGTGTGTCCCTGTGGTGGGCTGTGAGGAACACACGGTGCTTGTTGTTTGTTTTATTCGCAAAGTTATTGTAGCTAACGTTAGCTAACTAAGCTAGGCAGGCTAGCGCAACGTGGGTTTGGAAGGACAGCTCAGAGAGGAGAGGAGAGGTGGGGTTTGGGAGTCCGCGTTTGACTGGCTGACAGCGTCAGTAACATGTGGGCTGCGTTCGTCAACTCGCTCTGAGAGCGCCGGAGCGCAACACTGGGTTCAACGTCAAGTCATTTGATTGGACAAGAGGCGTTCCGCGAGTGCTGATCAGATTTCCAGAGCGTGTTTGACGAACGCAGCCAGCGTCAGTCAACATGTTGAGTTTTCCCAACCGAGCAGAGAGTGTAAACGTCTGCTAGTCGCGCGCTGCACGGAAATGGTGACAGTCACGCAGAATGTGCCATTTCAAAATAAAGGTGTATCTTTAAGATGACGATATAGATCGATGTTTTTACATTGCGTTGATGTAATCAGATCGTTAGTCAATGAATCGATGTGAATCGATGTATCGTTACACCCCTACTATCCACTAGGCCAGACCACCATTACCCCCACCATTGCTAGTCATGGAGCTAGAGGCACTAGTGGTGGTGTTCCCAGGTGGGATTTGAACTCATGACCTTCTGATCACCAGTCCAACTCACTATCCACTAGGCCAGACCACCACTACCCCTTGGTTGAGCGAGTCATGGAGCTGGAGTCCTGCCGGAGATACAGATCAGGCAGGCCAACCGTGCTTCTTAACATCTAAACTTAGGATATGTATAGCCACTCCGTAGATCTGTTTTTAGCCCAGGCAAGGTTTCTTTCCTTGATGAAGTCAGAGAGCTCAGACCGGCTTGATTGACATGGTGCCTCAGGACATGTTGATATTGATTGAAATGCGTTCTGCCTTCCACGGAGAAGGGATCTGACGTGGTCTGGTCAGTAACAGCAACGCCGTGGAAGGCTAGCTTTGATCAACTTGGTCGTGTCAGATCAGTGGATGGAGTGTCAGATCAGTGGATGGAGTGTCAGATCAGTGGATGGAGTGTCAGATCAGTGGATGTAGTGTCAGATCAGTGGGTGTAGTGTAGGGCTGCACGATTTGGGGGGGAAAAATCGAATTGCGATTATTCTGACAGATATTGCGATTGCGATTTAATTTGCGATTACATTTTTTTTAAAGAGGTTTTTGTAAAGTGCGGCCATATCTCCGGCTAGGAAGGTCGTATCAACGTGCAGTTTGTTTGTACGTCTTCAGGGGACTTAGGAGCACAAATTGGCTCCCGTCTCTAGCAGCCCCACAGCCCGAGTTACGAGTGAAAGAACTACATGAAACTTACGTTGGGTTGCTTTAAAGTCAAGCTTCAGTTTAAGATTCACAGTGTAATAGATTTAAAACATGTGATGGGGCATTACTAACCTGACTCAGATGGTTTGTTTCACACAACCATCTAGGAAAGCTTCATTGGAAGCTGTTTGGAAAAGGCTAGGTACTTTCAAAAATACAGGTGATTGGATAAATCTGTCTATCACCTTCTATCATGGGCAAATATCAGAGAGCATTACCACATGATACCATCAAACTGTTAACTGCTCTAATTCTAATGCAAGGATGAGAACTTAAAAGATATTAATTGGAACAACACATTTATTTTATGTTTTTTTTAAACAGCTGTGTCCACATGTTTTAACAATTCCAATATGAAAATAAAATAGGACCTTTCTACAAACAAGGTTATTCAATTATGGCTCAGGAGCAGCATCTAAATATTGCACATACTGCAATCAAGTTAAATAAAGTGATAATAAAAATGTCCAGTAAAGAATAATAGGTCCTTTCTGTAAACATTGAAATAGACAAAGCAGGAAAGTATACCGTTTGCAGGCAACTCTTCAACTCAAAGTCGTAATGTATGAAGTGCACGGTGAGACTGAGATACGGCTCGGTCGTCCTGCCTGACAGATCGGTTGTTGCATAGTACTCCACATTTTTCAGCTCCGTCTCAAGTATCTTCCTACATTCCGCATACGTTTCCGGGATGTCCACATGTCATGACTAAAGTACGTGCGAGAGGGAACCGCATATCTTTTATCCAGCGTTTGGATGAGTTTTTTTTAAACCCTTCGTTGCTCACAGTGTTAATAGACACCATGTCTTTAGCGAGGTAGTGCCTGATGGAATTACGGCGTAACAGACGCAAACGACTCTAAAACACTAGGGGCCGGTTTCAGAGACAAGGCTTAAGCCTAGTCCTGGACTAAATCACACTTTCAATGTAAAATCTCCATTGAAGATGTTTTTTAGTCTAGGATTAGGCTTAAGCCTTGTCTGTGAAACCGGCCCTAGGTTGCTTAACGTTAGACTTGGCTACGGGACTTTCACTTAACTCTCCGTTTCTGACCGTACACTCGTCATGGTGTATCATTGCCTGTGATACTTTTTCAAGGTTGTGCGCAACACCTGCTGTTGTTGCACATCTGTCGTCCTAAACCCGAAATACTTCCATACAACAGAAGTGCTGTTTTTGAAGCGATTTATCCACACCATTAATGTTGCTAGCTACTGAAACGTCTTCACAGATTCACACGTGGGCGTTTCACGTGCAATGTTGTTGTTCTTGGGTGTGTGCGTTCATTGACTTTGAATCCGACGCGCTGTATAATGTATCCCAAATCGCAGGCTTTGCGATTTGCTAATCGCATCATCTCAAATCGCGATTTCGATTTAAAATCGATTAATCGTGCAGCCCTAGTGTAGTGTCAGATCAGTGGAGTGTCAGATCAGTGGATGTAGTGTCAGATCAGTGGATGTAGTGTCAGATCAGTGGATGTAGTGTCAGATCAGTGGATGTAGTGTCAGATCAGTGGATGGAGTGTCAGATCAGTGGATGTAGTGTCAGATCAGTGGATGTAGTGTCAGATCAGTGGATGTAGTGTCAGATCAGTGGATGTAGTGTCAGATCAGTGGATGGAGTGTCAGATCAGTGGATGAAGTGTCAGATCAGTGGGCGTTGGAGGTGGAGGCATCGATAAGTCTGTTCAGTTGTTAAAGGAGATCGGGTCAGGGTTCGTTTTCATGGAACAGGTTGCTACTTTTCTAGTCACACCTGTCATTCCCCCCCCTCAACCCCTCACCTGCCTTTGTGTATCTAATGTGTTAATCTCTCTCCCTCTCTCTCTCTCTCTATCACCCCCCCCCCCCTCCTTTGGTTGTAGTATAGTCCTGCCGGAGATACAGGCAGTGTTTCCTCCAGGAATTTTTACATTAGTGGCGGAGAGCCCTGTCGATTTTTTGTCCGCGTGCAGGCTCGCTCAAAACAACGACCTCATTTCAACCAAAACTAGAGGGAGGATGGCAAAAAAATTAAATAATAGCAAAAAAAAATCTTCCCAGAACCTGATTTGCACGACCAGCTGTCGCTGTAGGACACGTTCGATTGCAAAATTAATTTATCCTTTATGTTCCCAGTTGAGGGCGTGTAGCTGTCGTTAGTTGGCCTGCTTTTATTTAGTTATGCGTACGTTTGAGTTAGTCATCTCTAGGATTGTTGTTTGATATTAGCCTATACTTTCTCTTATCTGCATTTTGAGCAACTGTACAAGACCCAACAACACAACTCTGATACAGGACTAATGTTACCTAGCTGCTATAGCTAACCCAACCCTGCTACAAGACCCAACAACACAACTCTGATACAGGACTAATGTTACCTAGCTGCTATAGACCCATTTGTACTAAACAACTACAACGTTGTATTGGACATTTTTTTTTTAGAACTAATCCACAGACAGCAGTCTTATTAACGGGCCCCTGTGGTGGCAGGTGTGGAGGCGACCCAGCACAGTGGGGATATACACTATCAAGCCAAGCTCTACTGTAAATATTTGCGTGTGTGTGTTTTACTTTGAACGCAATTTCAATTGCAATGTCCCAAGTATTACCTACATCTCCTCTGTGGAAAACTCTAATCCCGACGCAGCAGTTATTGTGCTCGGCGATTTTAATCACACCAACCTGCACACCGAACTTCCCAATTACAAACAACAGGTGTCATGCCCCAGCAGAGGAGCTAACATACTAGACCACTGCTACGTTACAATCAACGAGGCTTACCGTTCGTTCCCGAGGGCACCGCTGGGAAGGTCCGACCATGCCATGCTGCTCCTCGTCCCGAAATATAGACAGAAACTTAAATCCTGCAATACGACACCCAAAGTCCTGGACTGCAACTGCCACTGATACTCTGAGAGGCTGTTTCGAGTGCACAAATTGGGACATATTTGGTGCAGGTGCGAACAGCCTCAATGAACTCGCCCGCCATAAACGTTGTTAGCTGATCCACCACCTAGCTCCTTTGCTCCTGCCAGCCATGCCGTTTCGGATCGCTCATAGCCACTGCTAGCTTCAGCAATGTTTGTTGGGACATCTTTTTTCTTGAAAAATCCATCCATCTGTCGCTATTTTCGTTTAATTTTTTAAAGTTATTTAACGTGATATCTTATTTGTGCACCTAGCTAGCTAGATCAGCTTTTTGTATCTTTTAGATCAGTGTTTCTCAGGGCGCCCCGAGGAGAGGGTTGAGAAACACTGTTTTTGATGGTTCACATTTAGACCAATCAGGAGTAGGCCTTGTGTCACGTCGTCAACTGAATGTTTAATGTCATTAATCTGATTTTGGATCAGCGGTTAGAGAGAGATGGGCGTGGATTTAGGTGCACTTTTAGTCAACATCCATTATAGCACTGATCTAGGATCAGATATATTTTAATCAGCTAAAATGTTCAGAGGTGGATTTTTTTTATTATTTTTTTTGCAGAAATCGTGCACTTAGTGGACTGAATCAATTAGTGGCGGAGGAAATTCATTCGTGGCGGCCCGCCACCAATAAATGCATATAGAGGAAACACTGTGTTGTACGGAAATGTCTAGAAATTGGACAATGAATTGAACATTTTCTTCCTCTTCCTCTCTCCCCTCCATTCCCCTCCCCTCCATCCCTCTCCCCCTCCCCTCAGCACCTGCGGGTGGGCTGGGAGCAGCTGCTCACCACAATCGCCCGCACCATCAACGAGATCGAGAACCAGATCCTGACCCGCGACGCCAAGGGCATCAGCCAGGAACAGCTGCACGAGTACCGCACCTCCTTCAACCACTTTGACAAGGTCAGGGCCGCCGCTGGGGCAGCGTTATTACAACGTTAATACTGCCAGTACCTCCCCTAGCGAATACGATCAGCTGAGTGCCAATTAGGAATAATTATCATTTATTATCTGCTGCGACATAAACTGATAAACTGAGCTGAAGTAACTATCAGGTCCGTAAACGTGATGACTGTAAAATATAGTGTTACCTTTATTTTATTTTTTAATGGAACAAATATCGGGTTAGGACCATATATACTGAAACATGGACGCACTCACTGCAATGCAAGTCACTTTGGACAAAAGCGTCAGCGAAACGGCATTCATCATTATTATTATTATTGTTTAAATTTTTTAGTCAGAAGGACAATGTTTATACACGCAACGAATTAACGATCGCGTTTCGTGTCGCGCCGCATTGTGACTGCTAATTGCTTTTGTATAACCTTTATTTACACAGCTCGGTCTCCTCGAGATAAAAGTATCTTATCTTGTGGTGATTGTTAGACACTTTCAATGCTGGGTTATTGATTTAGCTATGATGTTCTGTAGGCTCACTCCGGGCCCAGGAGTGAGAGCGCCAAGCTCGTGAGTAACAAGCCCCATTGTCTTTGGGTCTCTGGCCGTGTTCACCAGGCCGCAGCCCGGGGTGTACAAAGCACCAACCGCTGGGTGTTTGTTTACTGGAGCTGAGTGCACTTGGGTGTGGGGAAGGATTTGGGTGTAACACCACTTCAGTCGCCCGCCTCTGCCATCTCCATCTCTCCCACGCCATGGTTTTAATCACCTCACCCCACCTACGCCTACGCATGCCACCTGATGTTGGTCCATGTCACCACTGAATATCACTTGGAGACACACACGCACGCATGCACGCACGCACACACACACACACACACACACACACACACACACACACACTCAGACCAAACCTAGTGCAACATTACTAGATTCTTCATGTAGTCTGTATATCTAGATAGATATTTCAAGCGATATGTTAGCGTGTCAGAGAATTCCGGTGATTGTTTCTACAAAGAATCACAAACACTTTGGTGAATGTCGAGACGTTTTGAAGTTGTCTCAGCGCTACACACACACTCCTACTCCTCAGGTATGATGAGAGGCTGACTGTGGGCCAATCCCGATTCTCTTTTTTACCACTTCGGCTCGTTTTGGAGTCACTCGTTTTGGAGCCATAGCCGTAGTGGTTCCCCGGGGAAAATGGGACAACCCTTCACTAATACGTCATCCGTAGTGTAATGAATGGGTTAATTCATAGTCAGGACAGCGCATGCGCCTAAGAGAGAGTTCATGATATACCAGAAGGTGACTGACAGGTGTCGAGAGAACCGAAGTAAACTGGTTATACCTTTGTTGAACCCAGACTCAAGTGTCTTATTATTCTATGTCCAAGTGACATTACACGTAGTATCGTAGAAAAGCATTGACGCTCGCGATTCATTCACAACTTGAATGAACTTGAACGCTATCAATCGATCAAACAAGTCATCAAATAAAAAAGAACAATGCTTCATTATCAGACCATGACAGAATAAGCTCTAACCTGTATGAAACCTGTGCTCCAGTGGTGTAGTCTGGGTGATACGCAGGACTATGCCGTGTACCCACTAGGAAAGGCCAAGGATTTCCGTATACCCACTTAAAAATGTGTGAGGATACGTAACAGCGTTTTGTGACAGAACTTTCACTTTCATTCATAAAATTCACCCCGTCTGTGTTACGAAGCGCTTGACTTTTGGACCATTGGGACTGACTATAGCGTCATATACCACCAAGGGGGGGGGGGGATTTGCGCCTATCATGCACATATCAGCCTGTGGATAGATAACTTTAGATAGATAACTTTACATTAAATATGTCTACCATCATCCGCTGTCAAACAGCACAATTTATGTTTAAATATACATGATTGTACATCTCTGTAATCGCGCACCGATGTATTTATATGGGGAAGGCTGTGCTTGACGATTCTATTGGACTGACGCCGGGCAGAGGAACAGGACTGTCGCCCTGTGACAAACGCGCAGATATGAGTGCTCCGGTGTCTATCTGCTATTGGCGCTTTTCCATTACAGCGCCAAAGCAGGCCAAAGCAGGCCAGCCCGCTTCGGCCTGCTTCTTTTCCCCTTTTCCATTGTCGTCCCAGGTCGGTTCGGGTCGCTTCTTTAGCTCCACATCGAGAGCAGGTACTACATTTTAACATCCGGATCTTTTTGCCAGGCTGCGTGTGACGTGTGACGCTGCACACCGTTGATTGGTCAATGGAAATCGTCATCCCATGTCCATAGATTTCTTCACTAACCGCCATCTTGAAATACCACATTCGCTCTAGGAAAATGTCACTAGAGTTTCTGTAATAGCTTATTAATAAAGATTCGAAAAATTATGCTGACCATCGTATTATCTTAGTTTAATGTCATTTCAATGAATCATAGAACTTTTATTTACAACAAGCACAACACAAAAATCGCTATTATGCACCGTCTTTGTCCGTGAATAACACCGGCTGTGGAGGTGGTACAAACACAATACTCCTTTGCTAACTTCACCATCGGTATACGGTCATTTTGAGCCCTTAACCACCGCGCTGACACCCCGAGAAGTTATGCTTTTAACCGTAAACTCGATGAACCGGGAGTTCGCCCGCTGCTGTCCAGCCATTTTCGCCGTTCACTCATGAGTCAAATGCCGGTTTTAACAGGGAATTCGCTCCGCGCTGTGTCCACGGTGATAGGAGTGGAGGATCGACTCCATTCAAAAACGTTTTGATTCCCTGGCTTCTCCTCTTTCCGGACACGTTTGGATTGTTATCCTAACCCCCGGTAAACCGAAGTTATTAACCCGCAAACGGCACCGTGTTTGTCCGCACACAATGATACTACAGTTCATAAAGCAGACAAGTGAAGGCAGTGGTTTTAAGGGTTCAAAAAACATGACTTTATTATGTGTAGAACAACATATGTGCAGAACAAAATCCAATAGAAATGATTCAAACATGCAGACAATCAGGCAGTAGCCATCTCTATGCTGAACATAACAATGATGCTACAGTCAGTGAGGTAAAATAGTAGCCATCTCCTTACGATAGCCCACATACGTTTCTTTCTCTTTTCAGCATTCCTCTTTCGAGTATCCTTCCTTCTGTCTTCGCTCTTCTGTCTTCTCTCTTTTCTCTCCAAAAAACCACGGTTAATAATATACCACATGCCGAGGGAAAGGCATAGGATAGTTGCAAGTTCCTCCATTCTGCTATTGTTGCTGTGTTGTGTCTCGTGAATGTTATGACGCGTAACTCCGCCTACTATCGTCTACTCCTCCTACTAGTCCGGGTCGGTTTGTGTATAATGGAAAACCAGAACTGAGCTAAAGCGGGCTGAACCGACCTGACGCGAACCGACCTGGGCCGACCTGGGCTGCTGATGGAAAAGCCCCATTTGATAGTCTAATGCAGCGGTTCCCAACCTTTTTGGACTCACGGCCCACTTTACAAATCTCTACAGTATTCGCGGCCCACCTAGTGCGCGAAACGTGTAAAGAAAAGGTCTATAATGCATTGAAATGACATTAGACATCAGACATGGAAATATGTCAATGCGCGGCTGTCATGCACAAATCAGCTTGTAACGTTAGACACACAGCACATCGGCATAATAACGTTTTGTTGTTGTTGTGCTTGTTATAAAGAAAAGGTCTATAATGCATTTAAATGAATGATACAACCAATTAATAATATTACCTAATAACAACTGCTCGGATTAGATTGCGGGTGCCAAAAATGCGCATCATGTACAAGTCAGACGAACGTTTGATAGATAACTTTACATATGTGTACCATCATCCGCTGTCAAACGCCACAGATAATAATTGATTTATGATTGTACATCTCTGAAATGCTCGACTGTCATGCAGCGTTGCGTTACTGTCACGTTAGACACAGCACCGACATAAAAGTGATTTTTGGGTTATGCTTGTTATAAATAAAAGGTCTATAATGCATTGTAATGACATTAAACTAAGATAATACGATGGTTATCATAATTTTTCAAGTCTTTAATTACAAGTAATTCCAGAAAAAGTAAATGACTTCCGTATTACGAGAGCGAAAAGAAGAGGGTCAAGATTTTGTCCAAACGGAGCCATGGAAAACCCTAACCCTAACCCTAAATGAGTAATGAATTGGGACGCCACTACGGCTACACGTGAACGCGCAAAACGGAGATTAGGGGTGAAAACGGAGCCGGAGTGGTGAATTGGGATTCACCCTGTGTGTGTGTTCAGATCACTGTGTGTGTTCAGATCACCTGTGTGTGTGTGTGTGTGTGTGTGTGTCCCATAAGTCCTATGATCATTGTCTGACGTGCATGATCTTTGTCTGTCTGTCCGTCTGTGTCCACATTCCCTCCATCTCATCACCACCCCTGTGATTGGACCATCCATCCATCCATCCATCCATGGGTGTGTGCTGCTCTGTGATTGGCTGGCTGGTGGGGGACCTCAGGACCACAGCGGCGCCCTGATGGCTGAGGAGTTCAAGGCGTGTCTGATCAGCCTGGGCTACGACGTGGAGAACAACAAGCAGGTAGGAGGAAAAAAAACAACCACCTTCGCTAAGCCAGCAGGACCGCACTACCCCGTTTTGGCCACCAGAGGGAGCTCCGGTTTGGTTTTCAGCTCACCTTTCTGCCCTGGCCTCACCACATTGGGAGTTGCGGATACAGACTCTAGAGGGAGCACTCCTCCAGATAAAACCTTGACGGGTTCGGGGGAAGAGCCATGACAGGGTCACGTCCAGTTTCGAAACAGTTGACTTTAATTGAACTGTCATGTTTTGGTTTTGTTAGCGTTAGCCTAAAGCTATCGTAGGGTGATTGACCGCCACCCTGTCATTCGCCGTGAGAGTCCCCTTCAGGAAGTAAGGCGTTCACTCACTCAGACCCAATATGTGGCGACAGCGGCACCTTTTCTAAAGCCTTTTTTATGATAAAACAAACATATTACTAAACTACAGATAAAACACGTGAAGAGGGAACCCAAACATGTTCCCCCACCCAGTTTGACGGCTTCTAACACGGAGAACCGAACCTGACATGGCTGCTCACCCCCCGCGCCGTCACAGGAGATGAACAGGGGTGAGAGGACATGCTCTGTCTGGGAAGGATGTGTCAATTTCTGTGTTCACTCGTTTATTCCCTTGTTCCCTCGCTCCTGCCTCGGGCCCCCCAGCGCCAAGCTAGAACAGCTGGTGGCTTTGGCGTTTGATTTGAGACCGAGCCTCACTTCACTGGTTTGCTTTAATCCTCCTTTCTTTTTTGCTCTCTCTCTCTCTATCGTTCTGTTCACATGACTCACCTCCCTCTCTCCGCTCCTTTCTTCTTCTTCTTCTTCTTCTTCTTCTTCCTCGTCTTTTTTTTCATCTTCACATTCCCAATCTGTCCATTTCCTTACACCTCCTCCTCCTCCTTCTCTCCATCCCTCGCTCCGCGGCCACAGAAGCGTACGGGGCAGATGGACACAGACAATTACCGCGCTCTGCTGGTTGCCACGGGAAACAGCCTGGTACTGCCACTTCTCTCTGCTTGTGCTCTCTGTCTCTCTGTGTCTCTGTCTCTCTCTCTTTCTCTCTCTCCCCAAAATAACCTTAAGAACCTTCCTGTAATAGTACATGTTACCCCTGGTAAGGATGATGTAATAGTACAGTAACCTGTCCCCAAAAGTTTTACTCGACTATTAAAGTACTTATTTATAGCCATTCATTATTGAAGAATAGAACTTCTAAACGCCTCCTGGGTTTAGCTCAATGTCTTACCCCATTAAGAAAAATATGTTTTTAGTCCAATGTCATTGTACAACACCGGTATCACTTCAAAACGCGGTTTAAACTATCTGTGTCTCATGGATGGTCCTGGGTTTAACTATCATGTGTGTCTCATGGATGGTCCTGGGTTTAACTATCATGTGTATCATGGATGGTCCTGGGTTTAACTATCATGCGTGTCTCATGGATGGTCCTGGGTTCAACTATCATGTGTGTCTCATGGATGGTCCTGGGTTTAACTATCATGTGTGTCTCATGGATGGTCCTGGGTTTAACTATCATGTGTGTCTCATGGATGGTCCTGGGTTTAACTATCATGTGTGTCTCATGGATGGTCGGTCCTTGCATCCAAAGCTCCGTGTATGAATTTGATAGTGGTTCCATTTCTCCAGTCCTGTCCCTCAGCGCGACGCAGAGGCCGCTTTCTTGTTGTTTGAATCCCAGATTGCCCCTTTAACACCCCTGACTAGACCCTTTACACATAGTAATTTACATTATTTGTGACGATACTTTCCAAGTTGGCCGTCCCTGTTATTGGTGGTCATATTTCCCCCAGAGGAGAGACGAGAGGTCCTCTCCTGCTCTCTGTGTGTGTGCGCGCACTTGTATGCGCGCGCGTGTGTGTGTGTGTGCGCACGTGTATGCGTGTGTGTGTGTAAGCGAGCTTGCGTGTGCACTTGAATGCACGTGTGTACGTGTGTCTGGGTTAACCTGTGTCCGTGGTTTCCAGGGAGACGCAGAGTTCGCCCGCATCATGGGCATCGTGGACCCCAACAGCAGCGGCGCGGTGACCTTCCAGGCCTTCATAGACTTCATGTCCAGAGAGACCACCGACACGGACACCGCCGACCAGGTCATCGCCTCCTTCAAGATCCTGGCCGGAGACAAGGTGAGGGGGAGGGGGTGTGTGTGTGTGTGTGTGTGCGCGCACGCGCGCGCTGTGTCAATGACACACTCCCTAGTCAACTAACACAGCTTGTTTTGTGACCCTGCTAACAATGTAAAGTAGTGTTCTAGTTAACTAGGCAGCAGTTTTTTATTGACAGTCACACGTGTGTGTGCGTGTGTGTGTAAAGCTAGTTGAGTTAGTTTGACAAAATGATACTCAATAATAATAATCTATGATCTCCCTCCCCCTCTCCCTCCCTCCCCTCCTCCCTCCCTCCCCCTCTCCCTCCCCCTCTCCCTCCCTTCCCTCCTCCCTCTCCCCCTCTCCTCCCTCCCCCACCTTACTCCCCCCCCCTCTCTCCCCCCCCCTCCCTCTCCCCCTCTCCTCCCTCCCCTCTCCTCCCCCATTCTCCCTCCGTCAGAACTTCATCACGGCTGAGGAGCTGAGGCGGGAGCTCCCCCCAGACCAAGCGGAGTATTGCATCGCCCGTATGGCGCCCTACGCCGGCCTCGACGCCGCCCCCGGCGCCCTGGACTACATGTCCTTCTCCACGGCCCTCTACGGGGAGAGCGACCTCTAAGAGCACCGCACCGGGGGGGGGGGGGGGGGAGCCTGGTGATTGGGTGGAGAGGTGGAGGAGGAGGAGGAGGGGGGGGAGGTGGTTGAAAGCTCTCCCGATGCTCTCTGACGTCTGGATCCTGAGGTGTCCCTGAGAACGCCGGTTTTCATCTGGAACCCCGAGCTTTTTTTTTTGGGGGGGGGGGGTGAGCTGTTTAGTTTAGATTGGCTTTGGCCAGCGGTGCTTTGACCTCTGACCTCTGACGTTAACCACAGATCAACTATAACCTGTGTTCATCTGGAAACCGGCCGCCCCAGGGGGACTTCAGAGCCCAGGGCGGGGGGGGGGGGGACCCTGTAGTGCTGCAAGGTGAATCTGGATGACCCCTGTCTAAGGGAGGGGGGGTGGGGGGAGGGGGCACAAGCTATTCTGATAATACTTATGCTACTTTTATGTTTTGTTAATTTTATTTTTTCTCTTGCCTGGGTGTTGGGGTGGGTGGGGATGGGAGTGGCGGGGGGGGGGGGGTCGTTTTGCTTTTGCGGGTGGAGAGGTTTGCATTAGAACACAGAGAGATATATGAAGGGGAGGGCGGGAGAGGGGGGGAGAGATGAATTACATATTTACCCATAAACCTGTTTTGCTGGATGAGTGGAACTCCGATATCTAACCTCAGCTTCTTCTCTCCTCCTTTTCCTTTTGTGCGTTCTGTTGCTTTTCTCCAGCAAAAGGAGGGTTTCTGTGGGTTCCGTGGGGTTCCGTGCTGTACATACTTATTTTTCCAGTACGCAAGAGTCAGAGTACTCATCGCAGGCCTGTAGGGCGCAGCAAACAAAGTGGCATAAAAAAAAATAAAAAAAGCAACACACACACAAAAAATAGCGTTTTCACACACAGAGTACCATAGATAGGTTTGAGTTCCCGTGAGTCTACATTTGGATCTCTTTATACAAGTTATTTTCTCCAACGCAAGTCTCGAATAAAAGGACCGCCTTGTCGTGTTGAAAAGAGGATGTGGTAACAATTTAGTTAAAGGACGCTTTGTGACGTAAAACGGCCTTCATAGAATCTGTGGAAACGTCACATGATAATTCTATACACATTCTGTCACCCGGGCATCGATGAAAAACATGAAACATTGCTTCTGTGATACATCACCTTCACGCCACGTGTACTCTATTGATTCATGCTAGTTTAAACTGTTAGACCACCAGGTTGAGGGATGTGGATCTCTACAAGCACAAGTGGGGTCATGTCAAGGTTATTATTGGTAACATGAAGGTCCACTGTCCTCCACTGAATTGTTGCCATAGAAACTCTGCTTTGGAGAGTTCCTTGATGATGTTGAAAATGATGGCAGTACTAAAATGTGCCTGTTAGTGGCTATAGCCCTTTGTGTCTCTCTCTCTCTCTCTCTCTTTCTCATCCCTCCATCTCCTCATCTGTTTCTCTGCAGGATGTAATGTGGGTTAGGAGTGGGGTGGGGCGGGGGGTGCAGAGTCTTAATAAACATTCCATTATGTCTTAAATAAAAACAGAACTTACTGTCTACAAATCTATGCAATCATATATATCTGATATCACCAAGTTCCGAGAGAATTTATGGCAGGAAAAGAGCTGATGAATTGATTTGGAAGAACAAATTCAGTGCATTTAAATAAATTAAGTGCAAAACAAATTGATTCCTCTGATATTTGTGACCGGGAAGGGTTGAGAAGCTGATGGGGAGGGGGTGGGGGGAGAGTGAGTCTGAGGGACCTGAGAAACAAAAGAAAAGTCTTGGACCAAAAGCTTGTACTTTTTTCCTGCAAGGTTGGAAAGAATTGAACTTTGGAATTGTTTTTTTTTTTACTCTTTAATATCAAACCTTATCTGCTGTACTGGAAACTGCAAAAACGGCCTTCTGTCTCTAAATGATAAGTGAATTTCACAAGCACACATAAAGTTTCCTTTATACAATACAACTTACGTGTTTTGACTGTCATTTGTGTGTGTGTGTGTGTGTGTGTGTGTGTGTGTGTGTGTGTGTGTGTGTGTGTGTGTGTGTGTGTGTGTGTGTGTGTGTGTGTGTGTGTGTGTGTGTGTGTGTGTGTGTGTGTGTGTGTGTGTGTGTGTGTGTGTGTGTGTGTGTGTGTGTGAGAGAGAGAGAGAGAGAGAGAGAGACTGCTGGTGTTTTTCTGCTCTTCAGTTTGTTTAATGTCTGATTTGTTACGGGTACTGTACGCCACGCGGGGTTGGGGGTGGGGGGGTCGTCAAGTTAAAGGGGCGGAATCGTGAATGGAAAATCGTCTCAGCAGGTTTTATGTTATTCGGGAACTTGGAAGAGAAAACGGTTCAGCCCTGGCTGGAGAGCAGCACAATAGAAACATCGAGAATCGATGGAAGGAGCGTATGACCAGCTGAACAACTGGAGTGTGATTATATGGTTGCAGGAATGGATGCGTCAAGTTAATCTGACTCCACTTGTTTTATTGGTGTCAGGTTTGCGAGTCTCTTTGGGACCATCTATGTTTTAACCAGCGAGAACTATTTACCCCCTAACAAAGATGACCTGTTGAAAAGTCAAAGGATATAAAACCACTTTTTTAAAAGGCTCTAACCAAGGCTGGCTTTGCTCGCGCTGTGCGCATCGCGCTTTAGAGCACACACCGAGGGGCGTGCGTCTTCACCACCGGAGCCACGCGCCTGCACGGTGGTCGTGGGAACTATGCTCGTGCTCACGTTCACCTGTCGCCTGCTGCTCATCTTCTTGGTCTCGGAGTCTGTCCAAACTAAGAGGTCACCGGTAAGGACCGATTTCAGACATGGTTTCAGATATAGGTTGTTTGGATCTAGCTTATTTAATCAACATTAAGATAAAACATGTTTTACATTAAAGACCTAATTAATTAAGCACAGTGCTCATATTGAATTGATATGTATACTAAAACATAGGCTACTGCTGAGATTTAACTTAAACAAATACATTTAAAAAACGGTTTACTTTCACCTTAAACTGTAATTGCCAAGTGCCGTAACTCCTAATGAAGGTAGGCTGAGCTTGTTTTACCTCTTACGGATCGAATAAAAGGATTGTCCACGTGTTTTTACATCACAGAGAGTAATGTCCAAATGAGTCCATGTCCCATACCGTTGGTTGTGATGCTCCAGCTCTATAAACTAAACCACACATTAACCTCTTCTGCTGAATGCCCTATTTGACAAATTTCCACCTAAAAACCAGACCCAAACTAAACCGCTTATAACATTAGAAATATGATCAGATGCAGAAGCAGGATGCCATTTGATGGGTAACACCTTGAAGTTGTGTGTGCATATGCTCAGATCATAGTTCAGAATAACATACTACACATGACAATGAGATAAAGTCATCAATAATGACATTAATAATCAAATTAAAGCAGAATATTTGGCCCAATTATGGGCCACTCTAGCTTTAATGGAGAAGAAGGGCAGGGAAAACAACCCGTGTTTTATTCACATCGGTTAAGTTAAGTGATGTTGTTATGTTGTTAAGTTAAGTTGTATTGGAGATCAAATGTTTTTGTGGGATTCGTATTCATCCCTACATTATGTCACATAGAAGTATGACAATGTCAGATAAACTTTGATTTTGGAGTGCACTAACCAGGGGCGGACTGGGATCAAAAAACAGCCCTGGCATTTGCGACACAACAGCCCTATTTCCAAACGCAACAAGCAACACGGATTGTTAACATAAAAAGTCAGAGGACAGATGCCAAACTACCGACATGTTTGCTGTAATTATATGTATTATCAGTAGGCAGTCATCAGTCAATATCTCTTTCAATAGCCTTTTCACACCGAATGTACTTTTTTGCGTTATTTTTGGCCCAATACATGCGAATTTCGGTGCATTCCTACTTCCAACTACACTTGCTCCCTGCATCCAGTTGTTGCACATTAACTGCATTGCTCTCATCAAATTCCCCCATTCTGAAAATGAAAGCAGTGTAACGTTAACTGCTGTTATAAACGGAATGATGACATGAGGTGCGTGTCCACTGGCGATATAGAACTGACTACGATAGTTATGGAGATATACTCCAGTTCTACCTCGTGGAGCTCCGCCCCATAAGGGAGCTCTGCTCCTATTGGTTTACCCCGCTACCTAAAGCTCTGCTCCTATTGGTTTACCCTGCTACCTAAAGCTCTGCTCCTATTGGTTTACCCTGCTACCTAAAGCTCTGCTCCTATTGGTTTACATACTCCAGTTCTACATCGTGGAGCTCCGCCCCATAGGGGAGCTCTGCTCCTATTGGTTTAGGGCCCTGGGCATCCGCGATGCAGAACTGCGTGGATGGCCCGGCCGCGTCCTAACGATTCCCACCGTAGTTGGGTCAGACCACGCCCACACCACGCCCACGCCACGCCAACTTCTGGAATATGTAGGGGTGTTCTCTGTATCTTGTTCTTCACGTAACACGGGGTGCACGATTAGATATAGGTTACCCATCTATGTATGCAGGGTTCGAGTTATGTGGGAGCCAATGGGAGCTGAGCTCCCATAGAGATGGTCTGAGGCTCTCTGAGCTCCCATGAAGGCAGTAAAATCAAAAATCTGTGGGGGTCGCTAATAATACATTACCACAACTATTATTTGATCAAAATGTCAATGTAATGAATATTATTTAATTTATATTATAAATATTGTAAAATAAACACGTTTTTCAAAAGAACTACGCGCACCATTAATCTCCTGTGAATGACAGTATGCCTTTGACTGCCTGCACTTCACCACCAAGACACCATGGGGCGCAGTAGAATATTGTGCAACAGCAAAAGGTTGATTAATCAGCTGTGCGGTAAACCGTTGGAACACACAGTGCACAGCTGATTAATCAATTAAACCAATAGAGTGAGACACCAGTTGCCTTTCAGGAAGTAGTGAGATCGTGCACCTAGCCTATTATTGAGAAGCAAACATTCATTCATTAGCTATACAGGAGTATATACATACAGTAGCTACCATGCCGCCCAAAAAAAGGCCACTGCTGCCAACCGGGTCATCAAGCCTAGAAAATGTCGGGTTTTTATCAAAGAAACCTGCTATGACACCTAACGTTAGCCCTGCTGCTACTACTGTTACTACTACTGCTGCTACTACTGAGGACTCTGCTACCTACTGAAAACAGACCACTCAGCCTACTGAAAACAGACCACTCAGCCTACTGAAAACAGACCACTCAGCCTACTGAAAACAGACCACTCAGCCTACTGAAAACAGACCACTCAGCCTACTGAAAACAGACCACTCAGCCTACTGAAAACAGACCACTCAGCCTACTGAAAACAGACCAGTCAGCCTACTGAAAACAGACCACTTTGGTCTATCTTGTCTCCGTAAAGGTAAGGTGGCTTTTACTTTTTACTAACCTAGTGTACTAACCTAATGTATTTTTCGCTCCTTCTGTATAGCAAAAATAACAAAATTATTGGCCGAGATACATGTGTGACTATCGCTTTTATAGCTGTTGTTTCATGTGGGGCTGTTGATGTGGTGAAATGAGTAGCCTGCAGCTGTAGCGTCAGGATATGTTGGGATTTGAGGATGAGGATGATGTTTCCGTACCGGTACCGTTTTTAAAGTATCGATTTGTCACCGGTATCGAATAAAACCCAAACTGTACCCAACCCTAACTATATGTTTACATGCCAACTAATTAGCTAATTCATTTCTTTCATTTAGAGCTGAGGGGAGCAACAGAGAGACGGACAACAGGACAGCAACAGAGAGACAGACAACAGGACAGCAACAGAGAGACAGACAACAGGACAGTAACAGAGAGACAACGGGAGAGGAGAGCAATAGAGACAGAACTGAATGCACTGAACCTTTTTTTTATTCTTTGCATTATTAACACTGTTGTGTTATTGTGTTATTAAAGTGTTTAAGTGTTTTATGGTAAAGCATTATGAGTGGTGTGTGTGTGCAGGGTGCTCGTGAGTTGTATATTTTGGGGAGGGGGGAGGCTTGTGTATGGGGGCGGGGGGTCCTCACACAAAGGAGTAGCCTAGGGCCACTGACCACCTTAATCCGCTACTGCCTATAGCTAATTAAAACTTGTAAGTCCCATCGCTGTGTGGGCATGATTCGCGCGTGCATGAGAACATTTCGCACTGTTATTTTGGAGACCCCCACAGAGTTCAGCTTATAACTCGAACCCTGTATGTATGCAACTCGGCGGCGCTGAGTGTGCCGCGGGCCAACGGTCAATGTTCGCCGCGGGCACGGCTCTCATTGCCCTGTGGGCCCTGGAACGCGCGCCTATTCTTAGTGTCAGTGATTGTGTTTGTGTTTGAGAAAAAAAAAGAAAAAAAAGGGGTGTGTAGGGGTATGTAGGGGTGTTTTTTTCCCTTTTTTTTCTCAAACACAAACACAATCACTGACACTAAGAATAGGCGCGCGTTCCAGGGCCCACAGGGCAATGAGAGCCGCGCCCGGTCGCCCGCGGCGAACATTGACCGTTGGCCCGCGGCACACTCAGCGCCGCCGAGTTGCATACAGAGATGGGTAACCTATATCTAATCGTGCACCCCGTGTTACGTGAAGAACAAGATACAGAGAACACCCCTACATATTCCAGAAGTTGGCGTGGCATGGGCGTGGTGTGGGCGTGGTGTGGGCGTGGTCTACCCCAACTACGGTGGGAATCGTTAGGACGCGGCCCTGCCGATATAAAATGTTTTGGGCCGTGGTCTGCTGAAATAAGTTATTTTCAATGAAAATCACCAAAGACAAAATTACAAATATATATATATATATTTTTTTAATATAATACATTCTGAGCGGCCCAGAGTCTCGCGGCCCTCCTGGCATTTGCCAGGCTTGCCCGGTGGCCAGTCCGCCACTGGCACTAACCCTAATAAAGGGTAAGGCAGGTGTAATACCCAAGATCTGTCTTGAGATCTGTCCTTCCTAAAGCTGTTGAGTGGAATCTGAGAGTGTATGAACCCACTATCCCCCCAGAGAGAAGCCACTGACCACAGCACACAGACAGTGGTCAACCAGTCTAACCACAGCACACAGACAGCGGTCAACCAGTCTAACCACAGCACACAGACAGTGGTCAACCAGTCTAACCACAGCACACAGACAGTGGTCAACCAGTCTAACCACAGCACATACTGTAAATCGCTGCAAAACATATATATATATATTTTTTTTTTAAATGAGAGACGTGCGTGTGTTTGCATACAGTTAGTGTTTGTTGGTTTTAGTGTGTGTGTGTGTGTGTGTTTGTAGGTGTTTGTGTGTTATGGTGTGTGTTTGTATGTAGGTGTTAGTGTGTTATGGTGTGTGTGTGTGTGTGTGTGTGTGTGCGTGTGTTTGTAGGTGTTAGTGTGTTATGGTGTGTGTGTGTGTGTGTGTGTTTGTAGGTGTTAGTGTGTTATGGTGTGTGTGGGTGTGTGTGTGTTTGTTTGTGTGTGTGTTATGGTGCGTGTGTTTGTGTTTTTAGGTGTGTGTGTGTGTGTAGATGTGTGTGTAGGTGTTAGTGTGTGTGTCTCCTTGTTGGCTGGTTTGGAGTTGGTGAGAAGGAGTGCTTGTGGAAGTGCACCTGTTAGGCATGTCATCATGTCGGTGTTTGTTTGTGTGCTACAAGCATCAAGTCAAGTCAAGAGTCAAGTCAAGAGTCACTTTATTGTCCCATCACTGGGACATTTGTATTGGGCTTACACCCCACAGCAGCCAACAAAGAGCAACAGACAACAAAGAGCAACAGACAATACAGAATATTAGCACACAAACAGAAGGCGGACCTGATTAAAACAAGAGTGGAAATAAAATGATAAGCAAGATAAGTTACATTCATCTGGTGCAGTTTAAAAGTTTAACAGAAACGGGAATAAAATAATTTTTAAATCTATTTAATCTAGCGCGGGGGACTCTGAACCTCCTCCCAGAGGGCAGCAGTTCATACTCTGCATGTAGGACATGGGAGGGATTCATGAGAATTCTATTAGCCTGTCTGAGAGTAGCCTGTTCAAAAATAGACTGCAGGGATGAGTGGTCTTTCACCCCTATGATCTTCAGCATGTGACAGGCATGACTGATCAACACACACACACTCACATACACACACACACACACACTCACATACACACACAGCCTGTCAGTCTGCTCAACCGTCTAGCCATCCAGTTCCAATAACAATAAGACCTTCCACGGAACCTTGTTTCACAAGCAACCGATTCAGAGCTCTTTCTACCTGACAGGGGAGGGGGGGGGGGGTTTGTTCAAACATAAAGGTTTTTAAGCAGCCTCGCTCAAGTCTCAGCCAAAACATCATATTTCATCACCCTAAGGCGAACCGTCTCGACAGGTATTTATATTTTCATATGTAGTTATAAAAACAGTCAATCTAACACCGCGCTCGCCTGGAGGGACACTGCCACCTTGTTCTGCGGCACACTCCTGCTAATTGTGCAGCTGAGCAACATATTGTAGCTCTGCACTTGGGACAGAGAAGTCTTCTCAACTCTATACTCATAGTTGACAGTCTTCTCAACTCTATACTCATAGTTGACAGTCTTCTCAACTCTATACTCATAACTGACAGTCTTCTCAACTCTATACTCATAGTTAAGTTGACAGTCTTCTCAACTCTATACTCAAGGTTGTGAAGTCTTGTCAACTCTATACTCATAGTTGTGAAGTCTTCTCAACTCTGTACTCATAGCTGACAGTCTTCTCAACTCTATACTCATAACTGACTGTCTTCTCAACTCTATACTAACAGCTCAAAAGACAAGACCGCGTTCAAAGCCTGTGGAGTCTTCCAGCCACAATTCAACCTCTTCGTCCAACCACACACTTCACAATCTCTATAATCTACCAATTAATATTTAATTATCATTCATTCCATATTCAGTCAACAAAAAAGTAATTAACGTCCTGACTAACTAACGTAGCAGCACAGGGGATCCTTTCAGTGGTGGGGAGGGGGAGAGGGAGGGGGATTAGGGGGGGGGTGGGTTCAACAAGAAATGTATGTCAACAGTGTAACACACACTATGGCAAATTTGCGGAGCGTGTCGCTGAGGGAGAAAGGCAGACAAAGAGGTATTGAAGACGGTCCCAGGGGGCTGGCGAGGGGTGCCTGAGGTAGTGGGTCTCTGGGTGAGGGGGGGGGGGGGGGGGGGGAGAGGATCAGCTATATGAAAGGGGTGAGTGTGTGATACCTGGCCTTAAAGTAGGTGTCTGGCACTGGGGCATGTGTTAGCAATTTAGCACAAGCCCCATGGCTACTACAGCCTTCATGTGTGGGTCCTTCTCTATCCTCGGCTGCGTACCGATACTGGGGGGAAATGATCTTGTCTCCTCTTGACTTGATCCCGGAAATACTCATTTGTGTTGCCGTTTTTGATTGATGTCCCAGTGGTTTTTGGGGGAGTTCTCTCTTCTCTGCTCTCTCTCTCTCTCTCTCTCTCTCTCTCTCTCTCTCTCTCTCTCTCTCTGTCTCTCTCTCTCTCTCACTTATCTCTGCTCTCTTCCTCTCTTTCTCTCTTCCTTCTCTCTGAAGAGTTAAAATGCACCGTGCTATGTTTACTCACAGAGGGGTCGGAGAGGAGTTGAGTGCAGGGCAGGCCATCAGACGGTAACAACCGCAGACCAAGACTGTGAGTGTCGGCAATAAGTTCTAGTGCACTGGATGTTTGCGTTAGCAAGTACAATCATACACATACCACACCAGCTCTCTCGGGTACTGGAACAGGTGAAAGCCAAGATACACACACACACACACATTTCCCCCCTATTCACATACTTTGGCCATGTGTTGGCTGCAGTGCCTCCCCTCTTTTACACGCTCTCCGCTTTTTCCTTCTGTGACACTGGAACACTGTTTCTCTGCCAGTGTAGCCAGCCCAGCATTCACAGCTAACCAGGGGCTTCCCCACAACGGCAGCCTATTTCCTCCCCCCTCTCTGTCGACCTCTGCCCTGCCAAGTCCTGCCACGTGCACCAATACGCTCCTAACAATGTGTGTTCTTTAAGTGTTCAACTCAGGCCTCAGGGAGTTCACAAGTTAACTGTGCTCTGTTTATAAATGTCATGCTGGTGAGGCCAGGAAATTGGCCTGTCTAGAAACAGCGCATAGCCCCTGCATGCTTAGAACAGGAGGGATAGAACAGAAACGCTAGGACAGCCGTGCCTATTTCACCTACTCATAGCGCTGGCTCGGGGGTCAAACCATAGTCTTTAGAATGGGAAGCTGCTACTTACACACAAAGATCAGTAGAGGGCGCTTCTTGTGAATTAGCCTGCCTCCTACACAGATAAAACTGCAAAATAGCTTTATACTAGCTTATCCTGGTGTGATTTTGAAAATGTAAGGATACTGGGTGGTAGAACGCACATATCAAGGACAATATCAGGACAAGTCATGAAAGGAGGGTCCTGAAATTTGATCGAGTGCAAAGGTATCTTCTTTTTTTTTTTTTTACTTTCAGGGTCACTGTGACAATAATAATAATAATTCATTTTATTTATAAAAGCACTTTACATATAAAATCTCAGAGTGCTACAACACAGTAAGATAAAGCAAAAAACATTCAATTAAAAGGCTAAAAAAAGGCTCTATTAAAAAGGTGGGTTTTAAGGCCACGTTTAAAAGCATCCACAGACTGTGGTGCCCTTAGGTGGTCAGGGAGAGCATTCCACAGCCTGGGAGCAGCCGAGCAGAAGGCCCGATCTCCCATTGTGCGGACCTCACCATGGCTGCTCTAGTGTGAAGTGTTCAGCTAACTGCCTCGGGGACGTTACTCTGCTCTATTTCCAAATGTCACCCTGGTACGGCCAGGAAGTTGGCGTATCCAGAAATAACCCAGAGCCCCTGCATGCTTAGAACAGGAGGGAAAGAACAAAAATTAACAAGATGGAGAACAATTCCACTCTGCCGAGGGGTAGCGAAAGTATCACCATCTAACAAGCTTCCCACTGCTGTCAGGACTGCAGAGTCTCTACCTATGTTCTGTCAGGACTGCAGAGTCACTACCTATCTTCTGTCAGGACTGCAGAGTCACTACCTATCTTCTGTCAGGACTGCAGAGTCACTACCTATCTTCTGTCAGGACTGCAGAGTCACTACCTATCTTCTGTCAGGACTGCAAAGTCACTACCTATCTTCTGTCAGGACTGCAGAGTCACTACCTATCTGCTGTCAGGACTGCAGAGTCACTACCTATCTTCTGTCAGGACTGCAGAGTCACTACCTATCTTCTGTCAGGACTGCAGAGTCACTACCTATCTTCTGCCGTAGATTGAAGACCTCCATCTCTTCAGGCTACATCTTAACTGTCCATCTTGAAACCTCTCTGTCCCCTCTACCCCCCTGTAGAGTTTGTCTACTGTAATAAATGAATGCTCTTTTAGCATTGTAACGGCCAATGGCCCCTGGCCCGAGCATAGATTTCTTTTTCTTATGATGACAGATGGATAGATGGATCTTACTTAGACAAATGTTTTTCTTGTAAGTCGCTTTGGATAAAGGCATCCGCTAAATGCCAAAAATGTAAATGTAACCGTTATAATATGAAATCCTTTCAGATCTAGATAGTTTCCATTACAGAGAGGCTAGGACTTGGAGGGTGTGATTGGGGGGTGTAATTGGAGAGTGATTGAAGGGTGTAATTGTAGAGTGATCGAAGGGTGTAATTGGAGGGTGTAACTGTGTTGTGTTACTGCTTGTATCCCAGCCGTTCCTCATGGCAGAGAACATGTGGCCTCAGGGCTGTGTCCTGGACTGCCACCGGGGGCACCACCGAGCCGTGTGTGGCAGCAACGGGCGGCTCCACAAGTCCCTGTGTGCCTTCCAGAGAGCCCAGTGCATCAACACGCAGCTGAGGATCGCACCGCGGGAACACTGCGCAGGTACTTTTTAACATGCAAAAAATTAAATACAAATAATTTGCTTTTTTATTTTGTATTTATTGGTATTTAACCTTTATTTGAGTCCCGTTGAGACCACGGTCTCTTTTAATAAGGGAGCCCTGCATACACACACTGTACAACCATACATAATACACATACAACAAATTACAACATAATAAAACACAATCAAGAAAAATAAACACATTTTTCAACCAAGAGGTGGTTAATGAAAGGTTTAACGGCCCTGGCGGCACCAGAGCAACAGACTGGAACGTTCTCTGCTGCTTGTTCCAGCAGTCAGGTGAACCGTGACTAAAAGCTGATTTACCCAATTCAGTGGAGACTCAGGGCTACTTTCCACTCTGTACTCACACTCTGTGAAGCTAAACACACGACAGGAGTAGGTATCCACCCGTAGGGCTGTAGGAATAGGGCCACGAGTTTCTCCTGGTCAGATTAACATGGTCAGGAAAAACAGCTGGCCCATGATACCATGACAGAACTCTCCAAATCCACCGTCTGATATCTCTTGGTTATTCGGTTGTTAAGTCTGACGTCAAACGTGACGTTTTGCAATTTCCGGGTCCAAACCAGAAATTCCCTGCACCAGAGTATGAATGAATGAATGAATGGACTTTATTGTCATTGCTACAGTACAGGTACCAAACAACGAAATTTAGGAGGGGTGGCTCCCCTGGTGTTAGGAAGGGAAAAAAAAAAACTTTTAGAAAAAGAAAAAAAATCACAAGAAGGTAAGGAGCTGGTTTACATAAATAAAGGCTATGTACACAATCCACTGTACTATACTGCACAGATAGTCAACTAGGGTAGTCATATTGCACAATAGTATTTTTTCACGTTATTTAAAGTGTCACAGTTTGCAGGCTTGAAATGTACATGTTTGTGCCTCAGCACTACACCTGATTTTTTCAGTCCAGCAGCTGCCATACAATCCGTCCAGACTGTCCAGGGCCCAGAACTTAGGTCTTTGCTGTGTTCAGGGCCTGGACGGCCCTGTGGTAGAAGCAGTTCTTCAGTCTGTTTGTCTTAGCGGCCAGGGTCCTGAACCTCCTTTTCGAGGGCAGCCTGGTAAAGTGTACGTGCCCAGGGTGGGTCGGGTCCCTGGAGATCTTTGAGGCCTTCCTGAGACAGCGTGTGTTGTACAGCTCTTCCAGAGAGGGGAGGGGGGCGCCGGTGATCTTCTGTGCTGTTCTCACTACTCTCTGTACCGCATTTCTCTCCGCTGTTGTGCAGCTGGAGAACCGGTTGCAGATGCCGTAGGTGAGGATGCTCTCCACTGCGCCGCGGTAGAAAGCCACCAGTATCTCCTGCTTGTTGTGTTCCTTCCTGAGGCATCTCAGGGTGTATAGCCGCTGTTGTGCCCTCTTGTACCTGTAGTACCAGTGTACTACAGCGGTAGAATGACAGTTCAATCGTTTTTTAGACTGGGATCTATTCATACAACAAGGGACACACCACTTTCCCGTTTTTCCCATATTGTCAGGGTCTTTGAGCCTCGGAAAAGCACTATACAAAGTGCACTGGATGTTTGCGTTAGCAAGTACAATCATACACATACCACACCAGCTCTCTCGGGTACTGGAACAGGTGAAAGCCAAGATACACACACACACACACATTTCCCCCCTATTCACATACTTTGGCCATGTGTTGGCTGCAGTGCCTCCCCTCTTTTACACGCTCTCCGCTTTTTCCTTCTGTGACACTGGAACACTGTTTCTCTGCCAGTGTAGCCAGCCCAGCATTCACAGCTAACCAGGGGCTTCCCCACAACGGCAGCCTATTTCCTCCCCCCTCTCTGTCGACCTCTGCCCTGCCAAGTCCTGCCAGGTGCACCAATACGCTCCTAACAATGTGTGTTCTTTAAGTGTTCAACTCAGGCCTCAGGGAGTTCACAAGTTAACTGTGCTCTGTTTATAAATGTCATGCTGGTGAGGCCAGGAAATTGGCCTGTCTAGAAACAGCGCAGAGCCCCTGCATGCTTAGAACAGGAGGGATAGAACAGAAACGCTAGGACAGCCGTGCCTATTTCACCTACTCATAGCGCTGGCTCGGGGGTCAAACCATAGTCTTTAGAATGGGAAGCTGCTACTTACACACAAAGATCAGTAGAGGGCGCTTCTTGTAAATTAGCCTGCCTCCTACACAGATAAGGCACTATACAAATATAATTTATTATTATTATTACCACGGCATTTCGAAGAGAGCGCCTCAGCCAACGTTGGACCCGGAAACACGTCACGACTATACAACCGAATTGACCACTTCAGAGAGTCCTTCATATGTGACAGCTGCTGGTGAAAGGGATAATGAAAGTCGGCAACCGATTTAATGTTCAGACTTTTATTTTAGAAAAATGTATCGACCACACACTTGCTAGTCAACTAACACACCTTGTTTTGCGAGCCTGCTAACAATGTAAAGTAGTGTTCTAGGTAGCAGTGGGGGATTACTCACCGGAATCCATTGAATTGCAGTATTTTGGCTTGACTAGCGACTAGTGTGTCATTGATTTTCAACAACTTGACATTTATTGAACATTTTCAGAATAAGAGTCTTTTTTTGTTGTTTTGATTGGTTGCTGTCTTGTTCCCAGTATCACCGGTTGCTATACATATACGTACCCTGGCTACTGTCACACATACGTACCCTGGCTGTCACATATACGTACCCTGGCTACTGTGACATAATACGTACCCTGGCTACTGTCACATATACGTACCCTGGCTACTGTCACATATACGTACCCTGGCTACTGTCTCATATACGTACCCTGGGTGTCACATATACGTACCCTGACTACTGTCATATATACCTACCCTGGCTACTGTCACATATACGTACCCTGGCTACTGTCACATATACGTACCCTGGCTACTGTCACATATACGTACCCTGGCTGTCACATAATACGTACCCTGGCTACTGTCGCATATACGTACCCTGGCTACTGTCACACATACGTACCCTGGCTGCTGTCACATATACGTACCCTGGCCCCTCCCCTTCCAGACCCCAGCAGGTCCAGATGCCAGCTGGCCCGTAGCCAGGCCCTGGACGCCAGCGTCCGCAGCCACACGGCGGCCATCTTTGTTCCAGAATGCGACGAAGAAGGAAGCTTCTTGCAGGTACTGTACCTCCCGGCAGAGTACCTGTCTGTCAGAGTACCTGTCTGTCTGTCACTGTACCTGTCTGTCAGTGTACCTGTCTGTCACTGTACCTGTCTGTCTGTCACTGTACCTGTCTGTCAGTGTACCTGTCTGTCTGTCAGTGTACCTGCCCGTCAGTGTACCTGTCTGTCAGAGTACCTGTCTGTCACTGTACCTGTCTGTCTGTCAGTGTACCTGTCTGATTGTCAGTGTACCTGTCTGTCAGAGTACCTGTCTGTCTGTCAGAGTACCTGTCTGTCACTGTAACTGTCTGTCTGTCAGTGTACCTGTCTGTCATTGTACCTGTCTGTCTGTCACTGTACCTGCCCGTCAGTGTACCTGTCTGTCAGTGTACCTGTCTGTCTGTCACTGTACCTGTCTGTCTGTCACTGTACCTGTCTGTCAGTGTACCTGCCTGTCTGTCACTGTACCTGTCTGTCAGTGTACCTGTCTGTCTGTCAGTGTACCTGTCTATCAGTGTACCTGTCTGTCTGTCTGTCACTGTACCTGTCTGTCTGTCTGTCTGTCACTGTACCTGTCTGTCAGTGTACCTGTCTGTCACTATACCTGTCTGTCAGTGTACCTGTCTGTCTGTCACTATACCTGTCTGTCTGTCAATGTACCTGTCTGTCAGTGTACCTGTCTGTCTGTCACTGTACCTGTCTGTCTGTCTGTCACTGTACCTGTCTGTCAGTGTACCTGTCTGTCACTATACCTGTCTGTCTGTCACTGTACCTGTCTGTCTGTCAGTGTACCTGTCTGTCTGTCAGTGTACCTGTCTGTCTGTCAGAGTACCTGTCTGTCTGTCACTGTACCTGTCTGTCACTGTACCTGTCTGTCTGTCAGAGTATGTGTCTGTCAGTGTACCTGTCTGTCACTATACCTGTCTGTCACTCTACCTGTCTGTCAGTGTCCCTGTCTGTCAGTGTACCAGTCTGTCAGTGTACCTGTCTGTCACTCTACCTGTCTGTCAGTGTACCTGTCTGTCACTATACCTGTCTGTCAGTGTACCTGTCTGTCAGAGTACCTGTCTGTCACTGTACCTGTCTGTCAGTGTACCTGTCTGTCAGTGTACCTGTCTGTCTGTCAGTGTACCTGTCTGTCACTGTACCTGTCTGTCAGTGTACCTGTCTGTCACTGTACCTGTCTGTCTGTGTACCTGTCGGTCAGCGCCGATCTACTTTAGATGATAGCGGGTGGAAGGGGAAGGTTGTATCACAAACTTACGGGTGATTGATTCCCAACATCCAATGGTCGTGCATTGTCCCAAGCATGCAGAATGAATATTTGTAAGGGGACATTGTGAAAACAGCCCTGCACTTAAACATATCCGATCAAAGACTCTGATACATCCGTTGGTCCTGATACAGTACACAATGAATGGCTCACCTCCTCCTTCAGTGCAGATACAGTCACAGCTGCTAGATATGTCACAGCTGCTGGTGTTATAGAGATGATGATGAAAGTACATCTCTGCACTGAAGGAAGACATAAGCGATTCATTTCAGAGATCCTATTCCTATAGTATCTCCACCTGTCACCTTTCACCTGTCACCTGTCACATGTCACCTTTCACCAGTCCCCTTTCACATTTCACCTGTCGCCTTTCACCTGTCGCCTTTCACCTTTCACCTGTCGCCTTTCACCTGTCGCCTTTCACCTGTCACCTGTCACCTTTCACCTGTCACCTTTCACGTGTCACCTGTCACCTTTCACCTGTCACCTTTTACCTGTCACCTTTCATCTTTCACCTTTCACCTGTCACCTTTCACCTGTCACCAGTCACCTGTCACCTTTCACCTTTCATCTTTCACCTGTCACCTTTCACCATTCACCTTTCACCTGTCTCCTTTCAGCAGTCCCCTTTCACCTGTCACCTGTCACATGTCACCTTTCACCTGTCACCTTTCAGCAGTCCTCATTCACATTTCACCTGTCACCTGTCACCTTTCACATGTCACCTTTCACCTGTCACCTTTCACCTGTCACCTTTCACCTGTCACATTTCACCTGTCACCTCACCCTGCCGTGAGTCTGTGCGTCCGCCCCCCCCCCCCCCCCCCCCCCCCCCCAGGTGCAGTGCCACAACCAGACGGGCTACTGCTGGTGCTCCACTCTGGACGGGAAGCCTGTCAGTGGGACGTCTGTCCTGCACCTGAGACCCAACTGCACAGGTAAGCCACGATGTAGCTCGCTGGGGAGTAGCCGTGGAGTTAGAATCTAGCATCAAATGAAGCTAAAGTATCAGTTAGCATCTAGCATCAAATGAAGCTAAAGTATGAGTTAGCATCTAGCATCAAATGAAGCTAAAGTATGAGTTAGCATCTAGCATCAAATGATGAAGCTAAAGTAAGAGTTAGCATCTAGCATCAAATGAAGCTAGGCATAGCATAGGCACACTGGTAGCATACCTTCGAAGGTGGCGTCTACAACTCAGTGTCGGAAAGACAGTCGCAGCGGCATACCACCTTAGCACCAGAGAAGCCAGGAGGGAACTTGAGGTGCGCGTTGACAACAAATGTCTGGAGGTCCAGCAAGCCCCGAAGTACCTTGGAGTGGATCGGACATTATCCTTCAAGCAACACCTGGAAGAAGTCAAGGCCAAAGTGACATCCAGGGCCGCGCTGATCCGCCGCCTTGCTGGTACAACCTGGGGAGCCTCCGCTAAGACGCTAAGAATATCCACCCAAGCCCTGGTCTTCTCTGCAGCGGAATACTGCGCCCCAGTCTGGAGCAGAAGCCCTCATGCGAGAAAGGTCGACGTGGCTATCAATACCTCCCTCAGAATAATAACTGGATGCTTGAAGCCTACCCCTGTGTCCCTCTTGCCAGTCCTCGCGGGAATAGCACCGGCCGGCCTCCGACGGGAGGCTGCCACCCTCGCCCTGGCCAGGAAGGCACAAAAGCATGACTGGCACATCCTGCACAACACCACCATAACACCAGCACCTCCAAGCCGACTCAAGACCCGCCACCCTTACAACAAGGCAGCACAAGCCATGCTCAACTCCACCTCTGAGGACATCTCCAGAGATGCATGGTTGGCAGCAGCTTGGAAGCAGGAGTGGGAGTCAGCCGGGCCCTCCCGAATCCACCGCTACATCTGGGACCCAGGAGATGGCGCCATTGGAGGAGACGACCTACCACGCCGGCAATGGACCACACTGAACCGTCGACGAACTGGTGTCGGTCGCTTTAAAACATCAATGAAGGCGTGGGGCCTGGCGGACAGTGCGGCATGCGAGTGCGGTGACCCAGAGCAGACCGCCGACCACATAATCACCATCTGCCCCTTATATAGACCACCCTCAGAAGCCAGCCTCTTCGACCTAGAACCAGAGATGCGGGCATGGCTACGCGACAGCGAGTTGGACCTCTGACGTTACACGAAAGAAGAAGCTAAAGTAAGAGTTAGCATCTAGCATCAAATGAAGCTAAAGTAAGAGTTAGCATCTAGCATCAAATGAAGCTAAAGTAAGAGTTAGCATCTAGCATCAAATGAAGCTAAAGTAAGAGTTAGCATCTAGCATCAATGGAAGCTAAAGTAAGAGTTAGCATCTAGCATCAAATTAAGCTACAGTAAGTCATAAAAAAACATATTTGTGTGTGTGTGTGTGTGTGTGTTGCTGTAGGTCATATATCTGAAATGGACCTGGAGTCTTCCCAACAAAGAGGTGATCATTGCCAAAGACATCAGCATCACACAAACACTGATGATACACATCACAGTGCGCACACACCCACACACGCATCACAATTCACACGGATATGAAGTTGGAATGGGAGATTTGACAGTTAATTTCCTGTCTGCTCCCTTGTGTCAACCAAACATCAATAGCAATACACTCATTTACATTTACATTACATTATTTGGGCATGCAGCAGACGCCTTTATCCAAAGCGACTTACAACAAACACATGTCTGAGTCAGTGAGTCATCTATCCATCAGCCATCACAAGGAAAAGTCATCTATATTAGGGCCAGGTGCCATAGGCAGTCACAATGCTTTTTTTACTCACTCAAACTATGCCACACACAGACCCTGGTCCTGACCCACACAGACCCTGGTCCTGGTCCTGACCCACACACACCCTGGTCCTGGTCCTGACCCACACACACCCTGGTCCTGACCCGTGTTCCATGTTCTTGTCTCTGGTCACAGGAGAAGGTGGCGTGACCTGGCCCACCCCTGAGCCTGGGAGACCCCTGTCCCCCGCTGCAGGTGAGAGGGAGAGGGAGAGGGGGGAGGGAGGGAGGGAGAGGAGGGGCGGAGGGGGGGAGGGAGGGAGAGAGAGGAGGTGAGGACGGAGGAGAGGGGGATGATAGAGGGAGGAGAGAGGAGAGGAGGTGAGAACAGAGGGGGCGGCGGTGGAGAGTAGCGGGGAATGACAGAGGGAGAGGAGAGGAGGTGAGAACGGGGGGGGGGGGGGGGGGTGGAGAGGAGAGTGGGATGACAGGGGGAGAGGAAGGGAGGGAGGGAGAGGAGGGGAGGACAGAGAGGAGGGGGGATGACAGAGGGAGAGGAAGAGAAGGGAGGGAGAGAGATGGGGAAGGGGGGGCGGAGAGGAGAGGGGGATGACAGAGGGAGGAGAGAGGAGAGGAGAGGAGGCGAGGACAGAGAGGAGAGGGAGTGGGGGAAGCAAGAGGGGAGAGGGGGATGAGGGAGGGAGAGGAGAGGAGGGGAGGGAGAGAGAGAGGCAGTGATAATTATAGCACTCTAAGAACTTTAAACAGCTTCAGTAAAAGCTTGGACAGGACCACAACATGACATTTTTAGTGGCCACTTTCTTTTTTTTTCTTTTTTTTTACGCTTTTATCCAAAGAGACGTAGGCAAGGGAAGGCAAATTGACTTGTATAGCACATATTCATACAAATGAATGAAAACATCAGATAAAAAAACTATTAGAAGATCAAATATACAATTAAATAAATTAAAAGCCAAGCGAAAGAAGTAGGATACAACTACTACAAATGTTCAAGTTACAGTTAGAAATCACAGGGACAGTCTCCCTGCAGTAACTTAGGGCTGAGTGCCTTACGCAAGGTCACACTAGTGGTGGTGTTCCCAGGTGGGATTTGAACTCGTGTTCTTCTGATCACCAGTCCAACTCACCATCCACTAGGGCCACCACTACCAAGAACCATGGACGAAGGTTTCGCAGCTCATATTTCATACGATATTGCTGCTATTCCATTTTCTGCCCGTCACACTAAACGTTGCTGAACTTTGACCCCTGTGTAGAAATGACTGCTCCTCCGTTCTGGGTCACCATCCTGTTGAACTCTGGCCCCAAAGGAAACCGTCCTGTGAAACGCCTCACAGGTAAACTGTGTTTTCAGTGTTTCTAGATGGATTCACATATAGTCACATATTCAACAGTGAACCATCCTTTAAAGTGTGTGTGTGTGTTCATAATGATCATGTGTGCCTGCCTGCGTGCGTGCGTGCATGCATGTGTGTCTGTCTGTGTATGCTTGCGTTCCTGTGTGTGTGTGTGTGTGTGTGTGTGTGTGTGTGTGTGTGTGTGTGTGTGTTTCAGACAGTCCTCCTACGTGTGAGAAGGAGAGAGCGGCGCTCCAGGCCGACGTGCGCCCCGTGTGGCAGGAGGAGCGCTTCGTCCCAGAATGCAGTGCGGACGGCCGCTACAGCCCCGTCCAGTGTCACGTCACCACCGGTTACTGCTGGTGTGTCAGGGTGGACACAGGGCGCCCCTTACCCGGCACCTCGGCCAGGTAACCCCTTAACTGAGACACCTACTACCCCCCAGCACTGTGTCTCCTGAGACACCTACTACCCCCAGCACTGTGTCTCCTGAGACATCTACTACCCCCCAGCACTGTCCCTCCTGAGACATCTACTACCCCCCAGTACTGTCCCTCCTGAGACATCTACTACCCCCTAGCACTGTGTCTCCTGAGACATCTACTACCCCTCAGCACTGTCCCTCCTGAGACATCTACTACCCCTCAGCACTGTCCCTCCTGAGACATCTACTACCCCCCAGCACTGTGTCTCCTGAGACATCTACTACCCCCCAGCACTGTCCCTCCTGAGACATCTACTACCCCTCAGCACTGTGTCTCCTGAGACATTACTACCCCCCAGTACTGTCCCTCCTGAGACATCTACTACTCCCCAGCACTGTGTCTCCTGAGACATCTACTACCCCCCAGCACTGTGTCTCCTGAGACATCTACTACCTCCCAGCACTGTCCCTCCTGAGACATCTACTACCCCCCAGCACTGTGTCTCCTGAGACATCTACTACCTCCCAGCACTGTCCCTCCTGAGACACATACTACCCCCCGGAACTGTGTCTCCTGAGACATCTACTACCCCTCAGCACTGTCCCTCCTGAGACATCTACTACCCCCCAGCACTGTGTCTCCTGAGACATCTACTACCCCCCAGCACTGTGTCTCCTGAGACATCTACTACCCCTCAGCACTGTGTCTCCTGAGACATTACTACCCCCCAGTACTGTCCCTCCTGAGACATCTACTACCCCCTAGCACTGTGTCTCCTGAGACATCTACTACCCCTCAGCACTGTCCCTCCTGAGACATCTACTACCCCTCAGCACTGTCCCTCCTGAGACATCTACTACCCCCCAGCACTTTGTCTCCTGAGACATCTACTACCTCCCAGCACTGTCCCTCCTGAGACACATACTACCCCCCGGAACTGTGTCTCCTGAGACATCTACTACCCCTCAGCACTGTCCCTCCTGAGACATCTACTACCCCCCAGCACTGTGTCTCCTGAGACATCTACTACCCCCCAGCACTGTGTCTCCTGAGACATCTACTACCCCCCTGCACTGTCCCTCCTGAGACATCTACTACCCCCCAGCACTGTGTCTCCTGTGAAATCTACTACCCCCCAGCACTGTGTCCCCTGAGACATCTACTACCCCCCAGCACTGTGTCCCCTGAGACATCTACTACCCCCCAGCACTGTGTCCCCTGAGACATCTACTACCCCCCTGCACTGTGTCTCCTAAGATTTCTACTCCCCCCCTTCGCCTTGTACTGTTTCTCCAGTGTCTAAAAAAACCAAAATCAAAACTTTCTTCTTCTGTCACACCGACTGCCAATGGCCCCTGGCCTGAGCTGGATCACTCTTCCTGCTACGACTGCTGGATTGATGTTTCACTTGCTTAGTCAAATGTATTGCTTGTAAGTCGCTTTGGAATAAGGTGTCTGCTAAATGCCAAAAATGTAAATGTAAAATGTATCACCCCAAACCCTGTCATCTCACCCAGGACCGCTATTGGCCGTTTGTGAGCCCCCTAAGCGTGATTGCCGAAGAGCGCTAGCACCGATGGTGGACTAATAATGGTCTAAGGGTGCCTATTGCAGTTGTGCTTCATCTTAGATTTAAAGAATTCATCGTTATGATGATTAGGGTGGTCGTTAGGGTGTTTTGGCGCCCCCTTCTGGCTGATGGGGTGTGGGTGTACGTAGCGGCGGCCCTGGTCTCGCCTCTCCATCTCCGTCTCAGACTCACTAGACTCAGACACGATCAGCGTTACTGTTCCTCTCCTTCACAAAGTGTTTACACACCTACCCATATAAACTCCCTCACTTCACTCATACATACATACATATAGTTAGGTCCGGAAGTATTTGGACAGTGACACAATTTCCATAATTTTGGCTCTGTATGCCACCACAATGGATTTGAAATGAAACAACCGAGATGTAATTGAAGTGCAGACTTTCAGCTTTAATTCAAGGGGTTGAACAAAAATATTGTATGAAACGTTTAGGAATTGCAACCATTTTTATACACAGTCCCTTATTTTCAGGAGCTCAAAAGTAATTGGACAAATTAACATAATCATAAATAAAATGTTCATTTTTAATACTTTGTTGAGAATCCTTTGCAGGCAATGACTGCCTGAAGTCTGGAACCCATGGACATCACCCAATGCTGGGTTTCCTCCTTTGTGATGCTTTGCCAGGCCTTTACTGCAGCAGTCTTCAGTTGTTGTTTGTTTGTGGGGTTTTCTGCCTTTAGTTTTGTCTTAAGCAAGTGAAATGCATGCTTGATCGGGTTGAGATCAGGTGATTGACTCTGGCCATTGCAGAATATTCCACTTCTTTGCCTTAAAAAACTCCTGGGTTGCTTACACAGTATGCTTTGGGTCATTGTCCATCTGTATTGTGAAGCACCATCCAATCAACTTTGCTGAATTTGTCTGAATCTGAGCAGACAGAATATCCCTTAACATAACACTTCAGAATTAATCTGTCTGCTTCTGTCTTCTGTCACATCATCAATAAACACTAGTGACCCAGTGCCATTGGAAGCCATGCATGCCCATGTCATCACACTACCTCCACGTTTTTTTTTTACAGATGATGTGGTATGCATCGGATCATGAGACATTCCAAACCTTCTCCATACTTTTCTTCCCATCATTCTGGTACAGGTTGATCTTAGTTTCATCTGCCCAAAGAATGCTGTTCCACAACTGGGCTGGCTTTTTTAGATGTTTTTTGGCAAAGTCTAATCTGGCCTTTCTATTCTTGAGACTTATGAATGGCTTGCACCTTGTGGTAAACCCTCTGTATTTGTTCGTGTGAAGTCTTCCCTTTATGGTACACTTGGATAATGATATACCTACCTCCTGGAGACTGTTCTTCACTTGGCTGGATGTTGTGAAGGGGTTTTTCTTTACCATGTAAAGGATCCTTCCTGTGATCATCCACCACTCTTGTCTTCCATGGACGTCCAGACCTTTTTGTGGTGCCGAGCTCACCAGTGCGTTCTTTTTTCACACTATCTCTCTGATGGATTTTTTTTGTTTTTGCACCGTAAGGATGGCCTGTTTCACTTGCATTGAGAGCTCCATTGACTGCATGTTGTGCGTATACAGCAACAGCTTCCAAATGCAAATGCCACACTTGGAATCTGCTTAATTGATAAAGAAATAATGAAGGAATAGCCCACACTGGCCCATGAAACAGCTTTTGAGTGAATTGTCCAATTACTTTTGGTCCCTTGAAAAAGAGGGAGCTCCATATTAAAGAGCTGTAATTCCTAAACCCTTCCTTCAATTTGGATGTGAATACCCTTACCGTAAAGCTGAGAGTCTGCACTTTAAGCCCATATTCATTATATAACTGTAACTTGAAGATGTTTTAAACAGCTAAAATAACAACAATTCTGTCTTTGTCCAAATATATATGGACCTAACCATAATATCCCCTCTCTCGCTCTCTTTCTCCGTCTCTCTTTCTCTCTCTTTCTCCATCTCTCTGTCTCTCTCTCCCTCTCTCTATCTCTCTTTCTCTTTCTCTTCCTCTCTTTCTCTGTCTCTCTTTCTCCATCTCTCTCTCTTTCTCTATCCCTCTCTCTCTCTCTCTTTCAGTCTCTTTCTCTCTCTTTCTCCATCTCTTTCTCTCAATCAGGGACACATCTCTCGTGTAATGCGATCCTAATAGCGTGACGTTAATGCTATCGTGTTACCCAGAGCGTCCAATGGGAACATTGCAACGCACGCTCTCAAAACATTTTTGTGTCCCTGAAATGCTTCTCTTAATAGTCTTACCCTCCATGCCCCGTTGGCTCTGAAATGACGATTCAACCTCCACTCCCTGCGTCCGTCTCTCCTCATTCATCTCCTAGCGGCAGCAGCAACAGCCGTGGCAAAACCCCCACAATGCATCTCTTCTTGTCATCCTCGATAGCGGATAACAAACGTCTCAGGAGAAACCTGGGCTGTGTCATATACAGTAGTGTGATAGATGGTTATAGGGATTAAGTGGGTGGTGGAGGAGAGAGGGGTTGGTGAGTTGCAGCAGGAGGCATACATACATCATTCCCTCCGACTCGTCCCCAGAAACCACCTGCCTGACTGCAGTGGTGGCGAGGAGCCCCAGAGGAGCCCGTCTGACAGGAGCTACAGAGACAGGCCTCTGTCAGGTGAGTGGGCCTCAGATGTCTCTATTAGTGTGTTATGCCACCAAGCGCCCCGACCTCAATGTCACAGAGTGGTGAACTACATGTTCACAACGTGATGATGGCGTGCAGGGAAGGAGAAAGGGTTTGGAAAAAGTCCTGTACTGTAGTATGTCACTATCTGAATGACACTTTCACCTACCCTCTGCTGGACTCCATTTCCCAGGGTGCTCTGGGGCACGTCAAAAGGAGTTCCTGCAGAGTCTGATGAGAGGCCTGGAGGCGGAGCAGGCTGGGGAACGTAGTCCTCAAAGGTGTTGATCCTGTACACTAACAATGTTGTTACACGCTGTGTACACATACCCATATATATACTCCACTTCACAACACTCACACAATATACAGTATCCTCTCTCTGTCTGTCTCTGTCTCTCTCTTTCTCTCTCTCTCTCTCTCTTTCTCTGTCTCTCTCTCTCTTTCTCTGTCTCTCTCTCTTTCTCTGTCTCTCTCTCTTTGTCTTTCTCTGTCTCTCTCTCTCTTTCTCTGTCTCTCTCTCTTTCTCTGTCTCTCTTTCTCTGTCTCTCTGTCTCGCTCTCTCTTTTTCTGTCCGTCTCTCCCTCTGTCTGTCTCTCCCTCTGTCTGTCTCTCCCTCTGTCTCTCTGATGGAAATGGACTGGGTCCAATGAGGAGTCAATTCCACAACTCATCATTCACACACTTGCTTTGGCTTGCTCGGAGCAATGGAACCAACGCAGTCGTCCCTGAAGCTGTCCTGGCAAGCTGAATCAAGCTAAATCAAGCGCCCCTCGAGTTTTGGAGAAAAAAAAGAATCAAATACTCAATCAACCCTGGCTCTGAATATTTTATATGAAGTCTTGTTTGTTTTCTGATCTAAAAATATTATTGTTTGTTTAGGTTGACGGACATTCCCCTGTCAGACCCCACGTCCCCACCCCCGCCCCCGTCCCCTTCGCCCCCCGCCCTGGGGACGCCAGTTGAGGGGGACGACGCAGCGGCAGGGCTGGGCAGGGCTGCGGTGGCGCTGCGGTGGCACTTCAGACAGCTGGACGTGGACGGCAGCGGCGTGCTGAGCGAGCGCGAGGCCCGGCCGTTCCGCCTCTACCTGCGCAGGAGGCTGAAGCCTCGACGCTGCGCCAAGAAGTTTGCCCAGTACTGCGACCGCGACCGTGACCGCGGACTCACCCTCAGCGAGCTCAGCGCCTGTCTGGGGCTTTGAGGTGGACCTCTGGGTCTCTGGGTCTCTGAGGTGGACCTCTGGGTCTCTGAGGTGGACCTCTGGGTCTCTGGGTCTCTGGGTCTCTGGGTCTCTGGGTCTCTGGGTCTCTGAGACTCTGGGTCTCTGGGTCTCTGGGTCTCTGAGACTCTGGGTCTCTGAGACTCTGAGGCTCTGGGTCTCTGGGTCTCTGGGTCTCTGAGGCTTTGAGGCTTTGAGGTTTTGAGGCGGGCCTCTAGGTCTGAGGTGGGCCGGACGTTATCAGGGGAGTTTGGGTGGGTGGGGGTTGATTTGATGTCAATTGTGTGGTGTGTTGTGGTGCGATTATCTGAAGAACTTGGAGTGTTGGGTGGGGTGGTGGGGATAATGTGAGGTAGATTGAATGGGGGGTTATGATTATCTGGAGAGCTTGGGGTATTGGGTTGTGGAGGGGGGAGTAATGTGAGGTAAATTGTGTGTTGTGTTGCGATTATCTGGGGAGCTTGGGGTGTTGGGGATAATGTGAGGTAAATAGTGTGGGGGGTTGTGATTATGAGGGGAGTTTGGGAAGGGACACAGGGGAGTACTAGGGAAGGTTTTGGATGGGAGGAGGAGGAGGAGGAGGAGAAGGAGAAGGAGAAGGAGAAGGAGGAACTATTTGTACAGTATGGACACTGTATGTGTGTATATATGCATGTATCTATATTCCTTTATTTTATTTTCCATTTTCTCTTTGCTAATGTGCTAGCCTATTTGTATATAAACAATTACATGTTGTTGAAGCGACCACATTTCCCCCCCAGAAAAAAATCTATACATATAAACGTGGAGGAAAAAAAGATAGAAGGAAGGAAAGGAAACAATAAACAACTGCAAAAGATGGAGGTCAATGGAAGGTCGGGGCTGCCTTGTTCATGAGTCTGCTCTGAAGTACAGCCTGCGGGCAGGAGACTGGTGCTAATGGGGAGAGTGTGTGTGTCAGATAGATTAATTAAGAGGGACTGAGGTTGAGTGAATTACATCATCAGTGAAACATGGCACACAGGCACACACACAGAAACACGCACGCACACACACACACACACACACACACACACACACACACGCGCACATGTCCCAAGCGAATAGAGAATAAAATGAAATAACTATCAGCATTACAGACTATTAGAGCCAACCGTACCTGGCGACTGGGTTAAACATTTTTCCAACTGACTGAATCTCTCTCCGCCAGGCCCGTGTCCGCTCTGCGTGAGCTGTTCCGTGTCTCTGCATGAAGGCGACGTGTGTAAGCCGCTCTGATAAACAAAACACACGGAGGATGACGAGAAACCGAATCATTTTTCAGGCAAAGAAGCCACACAGCAAAGGATGTGACAGCTGTGATGGGATGAAGGTGTGTGTGTGTGTGTGTGTGTGTGTGTGTGTGTGTGTGTGTGTGTGTTCTCACCCCAGAGGAGACCTGACTGGATGAAGGTGTGTGTGTGTGTGTGTGTGTTCTCACCCCAGAGGAGACCTGACTGGATGAAGGTGTGTGTGTATGTTCTCACCCCAGAGGAGACCTGACTGGATGAAGGTGTGTGTGTTCTCACCTCCAGCGTGGATGAAGGTGTGTGTGTGTTCTCACCCCCAGTGTGGATGAAGGTGTGTGTGTTCTCACCTCCAGTGTGGATGAAGGTGTGTGTGTTCTCACCTCCAGTGTGGATGAAGGTGTGTGTGTTCTCACCTCCAACGTGGATGAAGGTGTGTGTGTGTTCTCACCCCCAGCAGAGACTGACTGGATGAAGGTGTGTGTGTTTGACAAGGCAGGTGTGTTTACAAGGCAGGTGTGTTGACAAGGCAGGTGTGTTGACAAGGCAGGTGTGTTGACAAGGCAGGTGTGTTGACAAGGCAGGTGTGTTTACAAGGCAGGTGTGTTGTAGAAGGCAGGTGTGTTGGTGAGGCCGGTGTGTTGACGAGACAGGTGTGTTGACGAGGCAGGTGTGTTGACAAGGCAGGTGTGTTGACAAGGCAGGTGTGTTGAACAAAGCATATGTGTTTACAAGGCAGGTGTGTTGACAAGGCAGGTGTGTTGACAAGGCAGGTGTGTTGACAAGGCAGGTGTGTTGACAAGGCAGGTGTGTTTACAAGGCAGGTGTGTTGTAGAAGGCAGGTGTGTTGGTGAGGCCGGTGTGTTGACGAGACAGGTGTGTTGACGAGGCAGGTGTGTTGACAAGGCAGGTGTGTTGACAAGGCAGGTGTGTTGAACAAAGCATATGTGTTTACAAGGCATGTGTGTTGACAAGGCAGGTGTGTTGACCAGACAGGTGTGTTGACCAGACAGGTGTGTTGACCAGACAGATGTGTTGACCAGACAGGTGTGTTGACCAGACAGGTGTGTTGACCAGACAGGTGTGTTGACGAGGCAGGTGTGTTGTCGAGGCAGGTGTGCCTCCGTCTCTGTTTGGGACACTGTGACGTGGTGTTGAAGGAGGTCGCAGGCAGGCAGCTGCTCTTGGTGGCATGTTGTGTTCTGAATTTTTATTTTACATATAATATTATACATGTTTATTTTACATGCACTGTCATTTAACAGACAGAAGAAAGCGAAACAGTTATACATCACACCACAGACGCATGCATGCCTGCATGTCAAAAGCTCCGAAACTGTTGAGTTTGTGACGATTTTGAAGTCATTTCTGGAAGCAAGAAACAGAATCCAGGCTCATCAGATTTGTTCAGGTGACGAAGCGAGCTCTCCAGTTTTCACGAGGACACCTCAACACCTTTTTAACGACGTCTGTTGAGTTGGTACAAACACCTTTCTGTACAAACACCTTTCTGTACAAACACCTCTCTGTACAAACACCTTTCTGTCTCCACACTTTTCGTTTTCGGTCGAAACACACTTAGCTTTCTATTGCCCCTTTAACTGTGGCACTATGAACAAAGCATCTATTACATCGCGTGCACAACTTTGTCAGTACCGTTTTCATGTATAAGAGGTGATTTACACACTATAACAGCTTTACACAAAATAACTGTTTGACTGAATGTTAGTTTGTAATCTAGTTCTTGTAAAACTACTGCTGCTACTCCTGGGGCTGGTCTCACAGACAGGGCTTCAGTCTAGTCCTGGACTACATCACCCTTTCAATGTAAGCATCTCCATTCAAGATGCTTTTTTAAGTCCAGGATTAGGCTCAAGCCTTGTCTGTGAGACTGGCCCCTGGTCTCTGAAAGATGGAATGGAATCGAATGGAATGGACTTTATTTGTCATGTGGATCAAATCATCAGATCTTTACATTTTCACCAGCAGGGGGAGCTACCTTGCCGTGAATTGTGTTAGACCTCACACAGGCAGAGTTACCCCTCATTCAGGCAAGTGCACAGTGAAGGGGGGGGGCAGAGGGGGGCAACAGCCCCAGGCCCTTTGCCCTGCCACTCATTAAGGGCCCTCATGGGGGCCTTTTTCCTATTACGTTTTTTCCCCCAATCATCATCACTAAACACCCATGTGACTAAAGACCTGTCGTTTGATTGGTTTTGCACTCATATTAGTGTGTGTGTGTGGGGGAATGTGTGAGTGTGCGTGTGTGCGCATGTCAGCGTGTGTGCGCGTGTCAGCGTGTGTGCGTGTGTGCGTGTGTGCGTGCGTGCGTGCGTGCGTGCGTGTGCGCGTGTGCGTGCGTGTGTGTGAGAGAATGGATGGATGGATGTTAATGGATTAAGGGGGGCTATGTGCCCCCTATGTGATAATCCCCCCCCCAAGGTCAGACACCCGAGGAAAGTGACAGTGACAAATGGCTTGACCCTTGACCCTTGGGCCACAGAGAACGCCACGGTAAATAAACCTTCAATCAGAAAATGTAATCAAATGACTCCCTCTCTCCTCAGTTAAGCCCCCAAGAAGGTCATCCATTTTGCATACTATGACCACACTAGTAATCTAACTAATCATTCCAAAAAACAATACCTCTTTTCGTAATACAATCCACCTTGAATATCAACAGCTATCGTGTTTTTTATTCAGTTCCTACCAGTTCAATAACATTTTACTGAATTGATTGGCTGAAATGGGAGTTTACTGTATATATTTATATAGAATAGATGACTTCCACAGTGCTGTCTGCTCTCATATCCGGAGAACGGCAAAGAATATTAGACAATAACTGTCAGTTATATAACTGTCACAGACTGTGTGTCTTCTACAAACACAGAGTGATGTGCCTGTCACTCCGCCCTTGACATCATATATGGGGGATAATGTCAGTAAATTCAAATAAAATACAGACTTCCCTTGCGAATGCGCCACACGAAAATACAGATGTGGGGGGGAGGGGGGGGGGGTAATTTTTAAATCACATGAGATCCCCAGATAATACTAGTCCCATGCGAATAGGGCTTTAGACGCCCTTCGAAGTCATCCTATTATTTTAGCAAGTTATTTCTTGTTTTACCTGATCCAAAACACTCAGTTCAGACAGGTCACTCCACCCATGTCACTTCCTCTCTCTCTCTCACTCCCTCCCTGTCACTGTCTCCCTCTCACTCCCTCTCTCTTACTCCCTCCCTCTCTCTCGCTCACTCCCTCCCTCTCTCTCGCTCACTCTCTCCCTCTCTCTTGCTCACTCCCTCCCTGTCACTCCACCCCTAGGCAGGCGTGTCTGTGACTGAAAGCTTGCAATAAATTGTGATTTTCACACAGATTTGAGTGTGCGGATGCTGCTTTTTTGCACTATATTTGATGGTCTTCAAGTAAAGTCAAATCAGATCTGGTCACAGATGAGCGGTGGTATTTTCATTATTTTGTCTGGCCTTCTCTCAAAAGAGAAAGGCGTATCTCTGCCTCTCCTCTTCATTGTGCTCTTCATTCTGCTCTTCATTCTCCTCTTCATTCTCCTCTTCATTCTCCTCTTCATTCTGCTCTTCATTCTCCTCTTCATTCTGCTCTTCATTCTGCTCTTCATTCTCCTCTTCATTCTGCTCTTCATTCTCCTCTTCATTCTGCTCTTCATTCTGCTCTTCTCTCTCCTCTTCATTCTGCTCTTCATTCTGCTCTTCATTCTGCTCTTCATTCTCCTCTTCATTGTGCTCTTCATTGTGCTCTTCATTCTGCTCTTCATTCTGCTCTTCATTCTGCTCTTCATTCTGCTCTTAATTCTCCTCTTCATTGTGCTCTTCATTCTCCTCTTCATTCTGCTCTTCATTGTGCTCTTCATTCTCCTCTTCATTCTGCTCTTCATTCTGCTCTTCATTCTGCTCTTCATTCTCCTCTTCATTCTGCTCTTCATTCTCCTCTTCATTCTGCTCTTCATTCTGCTCTTCATTCTGCTCTTCATTCTCCTCTTCATTCTCCTCTTCATTGTGCTCTTCATTGTGCTCTTCATTCTCCTATTCATTCTCTTCTTCATTCTGCTCTTCATTCTCCTCTTCATTCTGCTCCTCATTCTGCTTTTCCCAACTCCATTTCTGAGACGTATAAGCCACTGTGACAACAGACGCGAGAGAGTATTATTTCTCTCTATCTCTTCTAATATATTATTCCTCTCCTATCTCGTCTCTCTCCTCTGTTTTCTGGAACAGCTTTGGTCTCTTCCCCCCTCGTCAACTTCTCCGAGCTCATTCTCTCTCTCGCTCTCGACAATGTCAGTCCCAGACTGCAAGGCAGATTAATACTAAAAATAGTTTATTTTACACGCACTGTCATTCAACAGACACTCCTTTCATTCAACAGACACTCCTTTCCAGAGGAAAGTAAGCGAACCAACTATACACCACAATCATCACAATCATACACCACAATCATCACAACTATATCACAATCATCACAACTATATCACAATCACCACAACTATATCACAATCACCACAACTATATCACAATCATCACAACTATATCACAATCACCACAACTATATCACAATCACCACAACTATATCACAATCATCACAATCACCACAACTATATCACAATCATCACAAATATACACCACAATCACCACAACTATATCACAATCATCACAACTACATCACAATCACCACAACTATATCACAATCACCACAACTATATCACAATCATCACAACTATATCACAATCACCACAACTATATCACAATCATCACAACTATATCACAATCATCACAACTATATCACAATCACCACAACTATATCACAATCATCACAACTATATCACAATCATCACAACTATATCACAATCACCACAACTATATCACAATCACCACAACTATATCACAATCATCACAACTATATCACAATCACCACAACTATATCACAATCACCACAACTATATCACAATCATACACCATAATCACCACAACTATATCACAATCATACACCACAATCACCACAACTATATCACAATCATACATCACTATCATCACAACTATATCACAATCACCACAACTATATCACAATCATACATCCCTATCATCACAACTATATCACAATCACCACAATTATATCACAATCATACATCACTATCATCACAACTATATCACAATCATCACAATCATACACCACAATCACCACAACTATATCACAATCATACACCACAATCACCACAACTATATCACAGTCATACATCACTATCATCACAACTATATCACAATGAATAGGGGTCTGAGGAGGAGGAGAGGAGAGGGGGATGGATAGAGGGTGTAGGGTGTTAGGAGGGGGAGAGGAGGAAAGGGGGATGGATAGAGGGTGTAGGGTGTTAGGAGGGGGAGAGGTCTGAGGAGGAGGAGAGGAGAGGGGGATGGATAGAGGTCTGGGGAGGAGGAGAGGAGAGGGGGATGGATAGAGGTGTGAGGAGGAGGAGTGGAGAGGGGGATGGATAGAGGTCTGAGGAGGAGGAGAGGAGAGGGGGATGGATAGAGGTCTGGGGAGGAGGAGAGGAGAGGGGGATGGATAGAGGTCTGAGGAGGGGGAGGAGCCCATGTGTAATCTAAAGAGACGGGTCATAAAGAGATGGGGTTTATACCTTATAGTCAGACGGTTCCTTCCCCTGAAATGAGTCCATGGGCCATGAGGATACACTGTAATCCACGGTTCAGAGTTGTTTAAATAGCCATGACTAATTTCAGACCCTCAATCGCCAGAGGTGATTCATCCTGGGTCTTTAATCTGATGCGAGCTGCTTCTGTGGGAGCCAGTAAAGGGAGTAGTGCAGTGCAGAGGAGGGAGGAAGGGGTGGAAGAGGAGGAGGGGGGGGGGGGGGGGGGGGTGACATGGGAAAATCTGAGGAGAGATTGAACACCAGAACGGAAACAGCATTCTGGATGAGCTGCAGAGGTCTGATGACGGAGGCGGGGAGCCCCGCTGTCAGGAGTGAGCTATCGTAGTCCAGGTGGGAGATGACAGATGGAGCTGTTGTTTCGATGTTGTTGTTGAGGAACAATGGGACAGCTGGTTATCTGTTAGACACCGCCCTCTCAAACAGGACAGCTGGTTATCTACTAGACTCCGCCCTCTCAAAACAGTACAACAGGGTCTACCATCTCACTGCTACCGCTCTGATCTTCTCCGTACAATCCCGCCTTATCTCTCTCGCTCTCTCTGTCTCTCTCCTTCGCTGGCTCCATCAACCTGATTCCTCCCCATCTCTCCATCGACTCTCCCCTTCCCTTGAACTCTTTCTCCACTTCTCCTCACGTCAATTCCTGTTTCTCACCTCCCCCTGATCTCCCTCTTTCCTCTTTCATCCACAGTCTACTCTTGACACTGTCTTCCTTTCAAGGCAGAGACATAAACAGAGTCATAAAGCTCTCCACTCTGCTTAGCTGAGCTCAAAGCCAGGCCTCTTGTAAACGATTTCCAATAGGCTTTTTCAGTGGTACCCACCACCACGCCCACCCTTTAGCTCTCCAGATCAGATCCCAGATATAAAGTGCCTTCGGAAAGTCTTCAAACCCCTTGACTTCTTCCACGTTTTGTTGTGTTATCGACTCAATTTAAAAATGTTGACTGAGATACTATTTTCCTTGAGTGGACAATGACATTTTGAGCATTTTAGCTCATTTTAAGAATGTCATAGCAAAGTTGTCTGAATACATACAGTGCCTTCGGAGAAATAGAGTGTTCAGATCCCTTCACTTTTCCCACGTTTTGTTGTGTTATAGATTCAGTTTAAAATGGATTAAATTGGAATATATATATACTGTATATTATACGGTACATGAGGTATTTCTGTATTTACATTTCAATAAACTTACTGAACAGACGTTGGGGTATTGTGTATTGACGGCAAATTCTTTTTTCAAACATAATCCGTTTTAAACTGAATCTATAACACAACAAAACGTGGAAAAAGTGAAGGGATATGAACACTTTCTTGTTCCAAAGGCACTGTAGCACACCGTGCACAATCTCCTCCCTCCAGCCCACATCTGCAGGGCGTTAATTTAACTCTAATTAGTTTTTCTTGTAGAGAGCAGAAGCCTCTGAGCAGTAGAGACAGATTTCATTTAGATTAGTGTGTGTGACACAGGGGTGGGGGGGGTGGGGTGGTGCGGGGGAGGTCCAAGCTGTGGCTCTCGGCCCATCCACCCGTTGTTAGGTCCGCGGTGGCACCGAGATCTGACATGATTGTCAAGCTGTCCTCTGTATTATTACATTACGGGGCCAGATTCACCAGAGGGCAGCGCTCTGCGATCGTAGTCGCAGCTGGATGAGACTGCTGGGTATCGTTATGTTTGTGTGTGACAATGAAGCCAGTTGCAGCTAGACAGGCTAGCCAGGTAGTTCTTGATGTCTCTGGATCTTACCTTCCAAAAAAGAAAACCTCCCTTAATGTGCGTCTACAATTCAGATTGTTGACGACCCTGGAGCCAAGCATATTTTACGTGGCGATTTTCACATAATCACAAAGTACTCGGGGCCCTAGGAATATCTCATAAATTCTGCTCCCGCCACATTTCTTTATTTTTATTGTTGCCAAAACTCCTAGACTCAGTGGTAGATTGTGTGTCCAGTCAGTCAGTCAGTCGGTTTCTTTTTTCCATGAATGGAAACTTCTAATTGGTTTTCTAGCATCAATGCGTTCTGTACAAAGGATACTGCCTCAGGCCTCCCGCATTAAATGTGAATCGACCAGCAAAGGTGAATACGTGACAGGCATCCCCCCACCTTGTTTTCACCTCTACAAGGTTTTCAGATCAGTGCAGAAGAAGAAGAAAAAGGAAGATAAGAGAAAGGTATTTGGTCAGCACATTGAAGATTATTCCCCCTGATCTCAACCACTGATCTCTTACTCCCCCATCCCTGTTCTGGGTCAGTATGCTAGAGGGGCTTATCAAGGGTCAAGGGTCAACAACTCTACCTCTGAAGCTGCTGCTCTGTCTGTCCCTGAGGTCATCAGCACAAGTCAGGAAGACTGGAGACCAGAATAACACAGAAGCTCCCAGGAGTGTTTGTGAAGGTTGAGGCCAACACCACCTCAATGACACCTCAATGACCCCTCAATGACACCTCAATGACACCTCAACACCACCTCTTAGCTGCAGTCCACAAGCTCCACAAGGTGAAGAATAAACACTATAAGCAATGCTCAGGCTTGACATTAGAGATCATGGGTTTTTGTAGTCCAGGAAATGTTCTGTAGTCCAGTTTATTTACAAAGTGCTTTTTACATTGTCACAAAGTGCTTCGCACCAAAGTAACTAACTAAACAAAATAGCAACAATACAAACAAGATGTGACACGTTCTAATGCTTTGATCCGCAAATCGGGATTTGATGTAATGATCAGACTTTTCTTTAGAAAAATGTGAATACATTTCTGTGTTGTTGAAAATCAATGACACATCGCTAGTCAACTTGTTTTGTGAGTCTGCTAACAATGTAAAGTAGTGTTCTAGTTAACTAGGTAGCAGTGGGGATTACTCACTGAATCTATTGCCTTGCAGTGTTTTGGGTTGACTAGCGAGTTTGTGTTGCGATTCTTAACAACGTTGAAACTTAGTTCCGTGTTTCTAAATAAAAGTCAGAACATTTGATTGGTATGGAAGACGAGAACGTGTCACATATGATCTAACACCAAACCACCATAGACCCCCCCCCCTATAGAGCACAGTGGCAAGGAAAAACTCCTTCAGAGGAAGAAACCTTGAGAGGAACCAGACTCAAGGGGGACCCGTCATCCTCCGGCTGATCAGGTGCTGAAGAGTAAACTAATGTGGAATGTGGTGTGGGGCGAGAGTTCAGAGGTCCATAGTGAAGGGCGGCTTTCTGGTGGGGCGGCCTGGACCAGGATATAGGGTGGAGGTGACTCAGTCTGGACCAGGATATAGGGTGGAGGGTGGAGGTGACTCAGTCTGGACCAGGATATAGGGTGGAGTAGACTCAGTCTGGACCAGGATATAAGGTGGAGGTGACTCAGTCTGGACCAGGATATAGGGTGGAGGTGACTCAGTCTGGACCAGGATATAGGGTGGAGGTGACTCAGTCTGGACCAGGATATAGGGTGGAGGAGACTCAGTCTGGACCAGGATATAGGGTGGAGGAGACTAAGCCTGGACCAGGATATAGGGTGGAGGTGACTCAGTCTGGACCAGGATATAGGGTGGAGGACACTCAGTCTGGACCAGGATATAGGGTGGAGTAGACTCAGCCTGGACCAGGATATAGGGTGGAGTAGACTCAGCCTGGACCAGGATATAGGGTGGAGTAGACTCAGCCTGGACCAGGATATAGGGTGGAGTAGACTCAGCCTGGACCAGGATATAGGGTGGAGGTGACTCAGCCTGGACCAGGATATAGGGTGGAGGTGACTCAGCCTGGACCAGGATATAGGGTGGAGGACACTCAGTCTGGACCAGGATATAGGGTGGAGGAGACTCAGTCTGGACCAGGATATAGGGTGGAGGTGACTCAGTCTGGACCAGGATAGAGGGTGGAGGAGACTCAGCCTGGACCAGGATATAGGGTGGAGGAGACTCAGTCTGGACCAGGATATAGGGTGGAGGAGACTCAGTCTGGACCAGGATATAGGGTGGAGGTGACTCAGTCTGGACCAGGATAGAGGGTGGAGGAGACTCAGCCTGGACCAGGATATAGGGTGGAGGTGACTCAGTCTGGACCAGGATATAGGGTGGAGGGTGGAGGACACTCAGTCTGGACCAGGATATAGGGTGGAGGTGACTCAGCCTGGACCAGGATATAGGGTGGAGGTGACTCAGTCTGGACCAGGATATAGGGTGGAGGAGGCTCAGTCTGGACCAGGATATAGGGTGGAGGAGACTAAGTCTGGACTAGGATATAGGGTGGAGGAGACTCAGTCTGGACAAGGATATAGGGTGGAGGGTGGAGGACACTCAGTCTGGACCAGGATATAGGGTGGAGGTGACTCAGTCTGGACTAGGATATAGGGTGGAGGTGACTCAGTCTGGACCATGATATAGGGTGGAGGGTGGAGGACACTCAGTCTGGACCAGGATATAGGGTGGAGGTGACTCAGTCTGGACCAGGATATAGGGTGGAGGAGGCTCAGTCTGGACCAGGATATAGGGTGGAGGAGGCTCAGTCTGGACCAGGATATAGGGTGGAGGGCACTCAGTCTGGACCAGGATATAGGGTGGAGGAGGCTCAGTCTAGACCAGGATATAGGGTGGAGGAGACTCAGTCTGGACCAGGATATAGGGTGGAGGAGACTCAGTCTGGACCAGGATATAGGGTGGAGGAGGCTCAGTCTAGACCAGGATATAGGGTGGAGGTGACTCAGTCTGGACCAGGATATAGGGTGGAGGGTGGAGGACACTCAGTCTGGACCAGGATATTGGGTGGAGGGTGGAGGACACTCAATCTGGATGAATTCAGGAAGTGTAGTTTTGAGGGGCTCAGAGCGGACAGATAAACACTAAATTCGAGGCTGTTGCAAACTGAAAAGCCGATACATTAAACAGTATGAGAGACACCGCATAAAGCAGATGGCCTGAGGCCTCTGGCTCGTCTTACTATCCTTCTAAAGGACAAGGCCAACGCCTCCGCTCTGCCATGGGCAGCCCGCCAGAGATTTGACATTACATTTTTGGCATTTAGCAGACGCCTTTTTATCCAAAGCGACTATTAGTCAGGTTTGTTATATAATTTCGTGGGAATTTTTTGGGGATTTGCTAATCTATACATTTTTGGAAAGGGCATTGTATGAGGAATCAGAAAATATATGTTTCCATTTGCACAGATGTCTGAAAGGCGGCCATCTTGGCATTTAAGAAATGGCCGCCATAATACACACGTTTTGTAATATCTTGGCTTCTAAATAAGCTAGAACATTTTAACTGCTAAACCTACATTTTCAGGGTCAAGGAATCCAATGGTTGTAGTTACAAAGCTATTATTTTTTTATTTTTTTATTTTTATATCATCACATAAAAATGTGTAACTTATACTTTAAGAAATTGTCGTTTTTCTATTACTTCCATACGTGAGTCCACAGACCACAGTATGATCACGACAACCTCCTGCATTAGATAGTCTCGATGTTATGATTTAAACTTTTGTTGGCTTTTGGGGGGGATTTGCTAATCTATACATTTTTGGATGTTATGGCAACAGCCAGCAACCAGTAAGGCAATACAGAGGCAGGTAAATCTTTAGCCTAATGGCATATTTAATGATCTTCTTTCGGCGTATGGGTAGTTGTTTTCCTCTCCACTCCACCATGCTCGGGGCCGAGGGGCTACCCTTTTACCACCCCGAGACCTGGTTGAGGGGCTCACCCGGGCTATATTTCTGGACACCCCTCCAGAAGCCACGTCATCGTCTCGTCATCTAGTACCGACAGAACATGCATCCCGTTGGGTGGGTGGTACACCGGGCAATCCAGGATAACATGGTCGCGGTTTGGTCCTCTGCGCCACACTCGCACAACGCATTTGGGGCCAAGCCCCATCTGTGCATTGATGAGCGGAAACGCCCGATGCCGGTCCGGAGACGATTGAGCCTCACCCAGGATAGCCTTGGCAAGTCCATCCCGAGGGGCTCAGGGCCGGCGACTGGGATATGGTCGCGGAGTTTGGAGGTGTTTGCCTCCCACTCCGCGCGCCACATATAATCCGCCCATCCTGCCCCACTGATGTTAAGATCTCTGCATTGCTGCCTGAGATCCTGTGCGGCAGGCACAAATGGGTGTCTCGACTTGAGACGCCGGGAGGGCTCCGCTGTTATAGTGAGCCTATCGTGGAGCAGATGGTTATTAAGCTCCACGGCCCGGCAGGCGAGACGTGCTGTGGCTCCCATGCGGCAGAGGCCTGCGGGCTGGATGCCTGCTAGGATGGGAAGGTTGTCCACGGGGGTAGGACGCAGGCATCCTGTCACAAACCGCAAGGCTTCGTTTATAGGCGAGTCGATGAGGCGGGTGTGGGCACTGCGACACCATACTGGGGCGCAGTATTCACTAGTTGAATAAAGGAGGGCTAGGGCTGCCGTGTGCAAGGTCTTTGCGCCGGCGCCCCAGCCTGAGCCAGCCAGTCGCCTCATCAACGCCACACGAGCTGTTAACTTCTTGCGCAGTGACTCGAGGTGCCGGCGAAACGTGAGCGTCCTGTCCAATGTCACGCCGAGATAGATTGGCTCAGCGGAACATGGCAGGGGAGTTCCATCTAGGTATACTCTAAGCTCACATTTAGCCTCCCTGTTGTTAATGTGGAAGGCAGCCGACACCGTCTTTGCCTCGCTAAGCTTCAATCTCCATTTCCGGAAGTATGCCACTAGTGTCTGCATGTCCTGGCTCAGAATCCCCTCCACAGACTGCCAATTTCCAGCAGAGTACACCACTGCGAGGTCGTCTGCGTAGGCGTACTTCCGCGAGAGTGTGTTGGGCAGGTCATAGGTGTAGATATTATAGAGGAGGGGGTCCAAGACCGATCCCTGAGGGACGCCGTTCTTAAGGCGTCGAAGCCTGCTTAGCTGTCCGCAACCGGTGGTAAGGGTAAAGCTGCGGTTACGGATGAGCTCCATGATCATTCTGACCATGTGCCTGTCTGGCAGCAGGCGGAGCAGCTTGCAGGTGAGGCCGCGATGCCATACGGTATCGTAGGCAGCCGTCAGGTCTATAAAGACGGCCCCGTCTCGAGGATCTTGAAGGGGATGCATAACAGAGAGATGGGACGGTAACTCTTAGGGTCCCCTTCAGGCTTATTCGGTTTAGGGATCGCAACAACTAGGGCTCTTCGCCAGATTTTGGGGATCTTGAGTTGGCGCAAACAGGAAGTGAGGAACGCTCTCAGGCAGGACTTCAAGGCGGGTGCGGCATGGAGAATAAGCTCTGTATATCATATTTAATGATAAAAATAGGGAATGAAACAAAATAAATGAATGGGAGGAATGTGGGGAGTGTATGGTGTGCTGGTTGTTCTGTTTGTGGGATGTGTATTTACTCTATGTGTAATGACAGGCGGGTTGTGTCTCTTGACTATGTATAAGCGTTTATGCTATGTGTGATGTGATATGTGAATGGCGAGTCCAATGCGTGCCAATGTGAGCTGGGCTGTTAGATTAGTTCATCATCATCACTTTCGTGCGTCACAGCTTGGGAATCGTCATCGTTCTGGCACTGGCTGCTGCACATGTCGGTACAGGCTAAGTTCTTAGCTCTGCATGAACATCAGAAGAACAGTCAGTTTTGCATTTGCATTGTACCATCTCAATGATGGACTTTGGGGCTGGGAGGACGTCTGTGGTTGTTGGTTTAAGCATGCCATCCTCATGTTTGGAGTACCAATTTTGCAGGGGATCCAATTAGCCTATGGATCCTGCAGAGCAATGGCTGCCTGTGCCCATATACTAATTTTTTAAAGAAGAAGAATACAAAAAATTGCTTTGTAACTCCAACCATTGGATTCATTGACCCTGAAAATGTAGGTTTAGCAGTTAAAATCAATGTTCTAGCTTATTTAGAAGCCAAGATATTACAAAATGTGTGTATTATGGTGGCCATTTTGTAAATGCCAAGATGGCCGCCTTTCAGACATCTGAGCAAATGGAAACATATATTTTCTGATTCCTCATACAATGCCCTTTCCAAAAATGTATAGATTAGCAAATCCCCAAAAAATTCCCACGAAAGTTTAAATTGAAACATAGTGAACCTGACTATATGGCAAGTCATTTGTATGTGCGTACGTATGATCATTTGGTCGTTGTCTCCCACTAAGCATTAAATAACATGTTTTACAGAATGCTCGCCCTCCGTATTAGATTCATCTGTGTTTTGATTAAAGATCCAAACACTTCTACGCGAGCTGTTTATTTTATTTAGTAAAGCGTTTGAGTCGTTACAAAGTGTAGGGCTTCTGGTGCAGGGCTCCAGCTGGCTCCACAGACGAAGTCTGATCCTCCCCGTCTAGGATTGTAACTGAATTACACACACACACACACACACACACACACACACACACACACGCGCGCACACACACAGGCCTGGGAGGTGATTTATAGCCCTCAGAGATACTGACAGGGCTCTGGCAAGCAACATTTATAATACGTTTGTGTGAAATAACCTGCAGCCCAGAGAAAGGAGACACGGAGTAGAGGTTTCGCCGTCAGTTTGTCGGTTGTGATTGGCTATCTCTCTCTCTCTCTCTTAAACACCCTCTCCATGGAGAACTGGATGGAGGATGACAGGGTCTTTCTAGCTGGCCACTGCGGCTGGGCAGAAGCCCAGGATTGGCCAGATTTCAAACAGATTAGACATTTCAAAAAGATTTTCAACATTGGCCAGATTTTAAAAGGTCCTGCAGTCCTCTCCTACCTACCGTGGCCCTATTTTAATGAATTCCGTAACTACACTGGTAAAGGCTTTATACCAACGTGCTGCTACAGAGCACATGGGTGATTTATTTTATAATTCTATAGTAATGGCGTTAAGCGATTTGTTATAACACAAGTGGAATCAGGACTATTACTAATTCCATCTGACACAAACCGCTTAATTCCATATATTATATATATATTAGAATTCTAAAGAGTAGAAGCCGCACACTCTCGTTCCAGATGCAAAAAGTGTATATTTATTGACAACGGTTTCGGCCGTAGCCTTTGTCAAGTCTTACACAGTAGTGTGCGTAGTGTGCGTTGTCTTCTTTTTCAATTAAATATATATTAGAATTACCATGTAACATATATAATGTTGATATAATGTAGTCACTACAGTAATTACAATGTTACTACACAGGTAAAGGGGCAACTTAATGACATATGACACTTAGAGTGGAGTCAGAGGCCTATGAAGGGTTGAATACAGGATTAGACTTCATACTCTAGGAGGGAGGCTGGAGGCTCCCTGAAGACCAATACAGCTGTGATGGAAACTTGAATGTAATCTATATTTAACATGGACCAGGGGGCGCTGGGTGACGTAGCTTGGTGTAATCGCAGTCCCCGGACGATTCCGTCCGTTGACCTATCCTATCCTATCATCCCTTCTCTCTCTCACCCCTCCTTCCTGTCAATCTCTACTGTCTATCTTTAGATTATTTAGAACCACGGAAATACATTTCAACGTTGTTGAGAAACACAACACAAACTCGCTAGTCAAGCCAAAATACTGCAACGCAATGGATTGGGTGAGTAAGCCCCACTTACTAGTTAACTATAACACTACTTTACATTGTTAGCAGGCTCACAAAACAAGCTGTGTTAGTTGACTAGCGATGTGTCGTTGATTTTCAACAACGCGGAAATGTATTCACATTCATTTTTCGAAAGAAAAGTCAGAACATTAAATCGGATGCCAACATGCGGACCAAAACACTGGAACATGTCACATATAGTCTTTTATGGCCACGATACAGTAAAGCAGGGAGCTTCCTCTTGGACCCTGCTAAAGTCACCATAGCATGCTATAATATAGCAGCACATAGTATAGTTTATATTTGTGTGACTGCCACAGCTGGCTTGTGCCGTATAATCATTAAGTGCTTGACAAAGCTGGGCTTTTTGATATACGACTTAATCAAGGTTTCCCATATAATTTGGAAGGTCTCTATATGCATGATTGCAATAGGTTGAGAGAGAGAACACTTCCTCTCTCTCTCAGAGTAGAGAAATGTGTGTGAAACGGATCCATTTTGTTGAAGTTGTACGAACGCTTCTGGTTCCCAGCCGGTTGATAAGACATCTTGAATTGGATTCAAGTGGTTGTCATTTGTTTCTCTGCATCTTCACACCAAACCCTACAATTGGTATCTGTCAGATACTATTGGCGTTGTATATATATATATATATATATATATACACACACACACACACACACACACACACACACACACAACAAAATGCAGTTTAGTATCTAACCAGAAGTGAAAATAGTGATATAAGAACATTTCGTTGTCTAGTACTTCTAGTCTAGTAATCTAATTGAATCTAATGTAATATATACAGTATATACAACAACACCAATAGGATCTAACAGATGGTCCGTATTGTATTTATGGGGTAGCAGGTGGCCTATAATTGGAACCATCAGTTAGAGCCTATCAGCTTTGTCATCTGTGAACATAACTCATTTGATCTGACATAGTACACTACAAAACACTCTGGACAATGGCAACGTGCCTCTCTCTGAAAAAAGAGAACATTCAGCACTACTCTCTCTCAAACCATATACAGCATTTACATCTATTTACAGAAATATACAAAAACAACAGATACAGCAGTCCTCATACCCCCCTCTGTCCTCTCTCCCATGTATACTAACCCTTAGGCCTATACTGACCAGTCAAAGCTGAAACAGGACCATGAAAGGAAGCCAGGTAGATGCCAGCAGCAATAGACATTAAAGTCTCCCCCTCTCTGTATTTAATGATCCGATTAGTGTTGTTTATCCATGCGAGATTCTCTCGTCAGCCTTTCAAATGTAAATGTATGTAAGTGTAAAATGTTGTAAATGTTCATGTTAAACATGTGTTATTATTCATATAAGAGACAACACTTTTCATCTGGGGCGTGATTGCATCCTCATATAGAATGATGGAAGACATGGTGGAAGACCCAAACATTATGAGGAAACCTAGACATGTTTAGGTCATGTAATAACTAGAGACATGTTTAGGTCATGTAATAACTAGAGACATGTTTAGGTCATGTAATGACTAGAGACATGTTTAGGTCATGTAATAACTAGAGACATGTTTAGGTCATGTAATGACTAGAGACATGTTTAGGTCATGTAATGACTAGAGACATGTTTAGGTCATGTAATAACTAGAGACATGTTTAGGTCATGTAATGACTAGAGACATGTTTAGGTCATGTAATGACTAGAGACATGTTTAGGTCATGTAATGACTAGAGACATGTTTAGGTCATGTAATAACTAGAGACATGTTTAGGTCACGTAATGACTAATTACAAACCACGCCCAACACTCAGCGTTGTGACAATGAATCTAAAGTTATGTACATGTGTGTAGCAATAAAGATGGAGGCTCTACCATGTAAATAAGCGTTGTTACTGTCCACCATCGTTTTATTTGATTTCGTAAAGCGTTTCAGTAACTTCAGTACTTCATTCATTCCATGAAGAGAGCAAACATTATGAATTATATTGTTTTTATTTTATTTTAATAACATAACATACTGCGCCTACGGTCATATATTCAGCCTCTTATTTAACCCTTGCAAGTCTTAGGCTTGGTATATCTTGGTCCTCATGTGGCTCAGTTGGTAGAGCATGGCGCTAACAAGGCATAGACTGTAGGTTCAATTCCCATTGGGACCATAGAGAAAAATGGTATGCACTCCCTGCAATGTAAGTCGCTTTGGATAAAAGCATCAGCTAAAGTGATACAGAATTGTGCTTTCCACCATTAACTCCCATGCGGGTGTGTTACTGCCATCCAAGCAGTAGCCTAGTTTATCTAGTCTTTGCCGAGAGGGTCACATAGTATTAGACCTAGTACCTACCAAATCAAATAGTGGTTATTTATATATACAGGATATAATATAATATAATATACTATATAATATACAGGATACATTTTTAATTAAATGATTTCGGGAAAGCAACCCCTCCCAGCAAGCACAAAGACGTTATAAAGACGTCATGTTGACGTCTTTCAGAGACGTCCAGGACTAAGCCAGATCACATGTCGTTTAGGGGCTTTTTTTTACGTTTTTTCAGGACGTCAGTTCAACAACTTTTTGGTGAACTAAAACAGCCGGTTGTATTCTGGTCACCAAAAAGTCGTTGAAATGACGTCCTGGAAAGACGTAAAATTGTTTCCCCTAAACGACATGTGATCTGGCCTAGTTCTGGACGTCTCTGAAAGGCGTCAACACGACGTCTTTATAACGTCTTTTTGGTCACCGAGAACAGCCAGGTGTATTCGGGTCATTGTGTTCGGAATAGCATACTAGCATACTACTCATACTAGATATGACGTAGATTTTGAGTATGAGAGACTGTACAGTTTGAGTATGAGAGACTGTACAGTATGTGAGATTTGAGTATGAGAGAAATGTAGTAGGTGCCTTTTCCGTCCCCAGTACTAAATCATGTTGTATTTTGTCTAAATTTGGACAAATACTAATTCCATTAGGTTTTTCATGTATAGTCAATTGTTATTTATTATGAATACAATGATATGGGCTTCTAAGTTGTTGTTTTCTAAATTTTAAAAGCTTTGGTTAATGATGTAAATTGGATTTTGCATGGGATTTGGGATGTCCCCAGTGTTGTTCATTCAACTTCAATCCAAAAAATAACTATTAAAAATATATACATTTCCAAATATGTTATTATTATTTCATTTTCCTGATCAATATCTATTGAAATCAAATATAGTTTTTATCTTTTTTTAAATTTGTACCAAAAATTAAGGTTTTGCTTACAATATTGCTTGTCCCTGCGATCACTGTCCACCCAGTTATGCTGTGTTAATGTCCCTTTTAAAAGAAAACCATATTTCTCAATCACATCACTCTCATGAGGTGACATCACATCAGTGGAGGGGATTTCAAACGTGGTAAGGTGTGTGATTTTCTACCATCTGATTTTTATGTTTTTATCCAGTGAGTTTAACGTGTCCACCCTGTTATGCCTAAATATTGAGGAGATCAATCAAATTGAATAATTTCAAAAAAAGTATTTAGTGCAAATTAGATTCCTCATCAAGTATTCATGGTCATTCTAGGCATTATGCTAACACAGGCAGGCTAAAGGCTAACTTTAACTCAAAATGTCCACCCTGTTAGTGTCCACCCTGTTATGTGTCCACTCTGTTCTGGAGACACTCGCCCTATTCAACTACAGAGGGTATTCTAAATAAAATAAAATGTAGGTGCCTGAGCTCGACCACTGTTTTTCAGCAAGCTAGATATGTCCTTTATATAATAGAACATTAAAATATAGATAAATCAACAATTTATTTTTCACAAGTTATGAAGTCCAAATGGCACCGTATAAAAAAAATGACCCAGGCGAGCAATTACTTCCGTGAAAATTTAAGTTTGTTACGATGGACACTTTTGGCATACTAGAATCCCCAAAATGCATTTCGCGTCCAGGGTTGCAGGGTTGCGTCCAGGGTTGCCAGATGGGGCGGGTTACCGCCGAATGGGCTACTTGATTTTGAGGTTATAGAAAGTTTAGGCTGTAAATTGTCAATCCCGTCTGGCAACCCTGTGCGCTTTCAGCCTCGTCAAACTGCGTCATACAAACTTGTCATACAGCTTTTGTTTACATCGTCCGATAGCCTGGGGACCGAAAGCTTGCAATAAACATCGTTTTTTGCACAGATTTGAGTGTGCAGTTGTTGCTTTTTTGCACTCTATTTGATACTCTTCAGCTGCAGCACCCCAGCTAAGTCTGATCACGGATGAGCGGTGGTATTTTCACTATACTGGGAATTAACATGATGAAATGCATTCTTAGACATGACTACATCGTCATGATTACAAATATAGCACTTGAAATTCATGAAATCCAAGTTTATTTGTGTCTTACACACATGTTCACCTAGTATTTGACTGCTTGTAGCCCAATCACGAATGATCCCAGTATTGTAGCTTCAGACGGACAAGTTGGTTGTAGTGCTTGCCCACGATATGTTATTGCTCATATATATTTATTTTAATCATGTTATTTTACCAACTGTTAAGACAACAAGTAAGCTAGTTACTTGAGCTAGCTAAAGATATTGGCCCCCCAAATCATTTTACAACGTGTTGTAATTATGTTACGATATTTCTGTCGAAGGTAAGCAACGTAGGGTGCGTTCGTAAAATTGCTCTGAGAGCGCCGGAGCACACACTGGGTGCAACGTCATAAAGGGACTAGGTAATTTGATTGGACAAGAGGCATTCCATGAGTGCTGATCAGATTTCCAGGGCGAATTTACGAACGCAGCTAGCGAACAGAAGACGCAAAAAATCATCAGATCAGATATATAAACGGGTTATTTATCATCATGACGTCTTTATAACGTCTTTGTGCTTGCTGGGAATGTCTTAATTATTATCAATAACTTTCAATTACAAAAACTGGAACAATTATCTAATCATGAACACAAACGTTACTATTAAATATACAACTACACATTTATACATTTTGTCAACAGAACCTTTTATTTACAAAACGTTAACACTTCAAAAGCTTTAACTGTTAACACACACAGTTAACACAGAGAGTATACGAATGATCCCTCGCGTTCAATAGCTTCTGATCCTACTAGATTGAGGAGAATATACGCCTGTGTGCGGGCTGGCTTGTCGAAATGTGCCACTGCAAGAAACATGTCATACTGCTGTTCGAACACTCGCCATTTCTCTGTAGAGTAGACGGTCGGAAGTTACAAAGTTAGCTTTGTTAGCTAGCTGTCCTCACTCAATCGGTGATTGATTTTCCTTGTCCGTTTTCAAAACTTTAAACTTGAAAATGAGTCCCGTTATGTCCGCGTTTACTTCTGACACCATGTTGAATGACGATACGGGGGAATACTTTATAAAGTGACCAGTATTGTAACAACAACGGCTCATCAACACTATACTGAGATGGGAATCTGATCTGAGATGCAAGTACGGTGGCTGCTATGATTCAAATAGCAACTTGTGAATGCTCTACAATAGTCAAATCAATAGTTTTCGATATCTAACTGTAGTCTCAAATAAAAATAAATAAAAAGCATTTTCATAATCAAATCAATAGTTGTCTACTGTTTTAAATAACAATTATTGTATTGGATGAACGACTTTATTACACTTTTTACAGTGTAGAAGTGATATAACCTGCACAGCATTTTTACACAACCTGACTCATACTTGAACTTGTAATGTTAATTACATTAACAATCAACACATTTTGATCATTTGTTCAGCTTGAAAGAGAGCAGCACAGATGGACCGTGATAGCGGCCAGATCAAGTTATATCATGACTAGTCCGATCTGGCCCAGAATGTCACCCTATTTCAACTAAGAAAAAATCTTAGGGAAAAAGACTTGCCATTGAGTGTCACAAAACAAATTTTGAAAAATGTTTCAGCTTGAGAGAGATCAGAATGGACGAATTCGGGCCAGCCCCATAACGGCCAGCTCAAGTCATATCACGACTAGTTAGTATCTGGCCCAGAATATCACCCTATTTCAACTAACATACATTTGACAGAAAAACACTTGAAAAAGACTTGTGTTCTACACGATTTTCAATTGATGTGTCTCATCAGAATTATATATATTTTTAAATAGGGTGACATTCTGGGCCAGACAGTAGTCGTGTTATGACTTGATCTGTCTGCTCTCAGGGTCTGTCTGTGCTGCTCTCTTTCAAGTTGAACAAATTATCAAAATTCGTTTTTTCAAACAGCTTGTAAATCAATACAAATTATGTTATCGATATAACACAGTGCTGTAAAGTGCTGGTTGGAAAAATCTGCCATTAATGCGGCCAGATCAAGTCATAACACGACTAGTTAGTATCTGGCCCAGAATATCACCCTATTTCAACGAAAGAGATTCTTAGTGAAAACGTTAGTGAGAAAGTCTTTCAGGCAAAGTGTTTTTCACTAATAATTTTTCTTGTTGAAATAGGGTGACATTCTGGGCCAGATCTGACTAGTCATGATATGACTTGATCGGGCCGCTTTTGGGGTCCATTCATGCTGCTCTTTTTCAAGTGGAAAAAATTATCAAAATGAGTTTTGTTAACACATTTTCAAACAGCTTGTAAATCAGCGCCAATTATGTTTCTGATGTTACACAATAAGTGCTGGATCACAACCATTTAGTTATTTCAGTGGCAAAGTCTTTTTCTGTAAAAAAAGCAATATTTTTGTTGAAATAGGGTGATATTCTGGGCCAGATAATAACTAGTTGTGATATTACGTGATCTGGCCGTTATCGGGCTGGTCCGAATTCGTCCAGGTCCGTCGGTGCTTGCTGGGCTCAACAACGCAAGAATCAAACAAAATCAATTTGCCGTGCAAATGCAATGTAATAACAAATAAATAAATAAGGAATAATAATAAAAATAATAGTAGCCGAATAATAATAATTATAATAAGGAATAACATAATACAATAATAGACATACAATGCAATATAGCATAACGTGTCACAGAGAGTAGCAACAACCCTCACAATAAGTAAGTGGGTGAGTGCATGTGCGTGTGCGTGTGAGACAGTGAGTAGCCTACCAACTCTCAGTATCTGCATTGTCAGCGATCAGTGTGTGGGTGGCTGGAGTAACCAGCCAGTAATTCGCCCATGATGCAATACATCATTCTACTTTACCGAATCATTAATCTGAAAGCAGTAGCTTACGGAAACTTTTTTTTTTTTTTTTTCGAAACACCCTGACCGTGTTTTCAGTGAAGTCGGAGGGAGTAGCCTCACGTTCTCCCGGTGCGTGCGTGGCGATGGCGCGCCGTCGTACCCCTGGGGCAACGCGCGCTTCCTCCCCCCCTCCCTCACGGTTAACTCACGCGCGCTCCCTCCCCCGCTCCCTCCCTCACGTTAACCCACGCGCGCTTCCTCCCACCCCTCCCTCACGGTTAACCCACGCGCGCTCCCCCCCCCCCCCTCTCTCACGTTAACCCACGCGCGCTCGCGATTTAACTGTACCGGGAGAGAGACGGACGAGTCTCGTGTGTGTGTGAGTCCGAGAGGGAGAGCGTGCGGGTCGAACTGCGGCGTTAACGGGGACCCCTTTTTTATTTGTCAACTACACCAACATGCGCGTTACGACCACACCTGCTTTGACCGACGCTCTAAACTAAGATACGGTAAGGGAGCTTTCATAAAAGTGTTCTGTTAATAATGATAATAATAATAATAATAATAATAATAATAATAATAATAACCTTTATTTGTATAGCACTTTTCTTGAAAACGTTGCAGCATTGTATACTTGTTCAAGTGAACTGGTATGTTTGATCATGAGTATACTGATAACAGATAGGAAAGTGTGCCTTTTATAGTCAGCCTACGACAGTAATTGGACGAAAGTAATCTGAACGCCGTTCAGCATGTAGCCTACTGATAGTCAATGAACATGTAAATACATATGTGTTTTGCTCTTTTTTGGATAGAAATGATGTGATGATCGCATTTGTATGCCTGTTTATGTATTGTGTTGATTGTATAAGGCGACTGTACTACTGCACACATGTATGAAAGCATCCACTAAGACATTCTCAGACATGCTACACATTTTACTAAACGTGTGGTAGAGAGACGCAAGCTCTCTGAACTGTAGTGTCAGCAATGTTTGTTCCGTGCAATTATTTTAAAGGTGGAATCTGGAATTCAAACAACAACAAAGCTGGTTCCAAGCCACTTTTTTGGTAAACAGTTGAGGGATGGGGCTTGAGAAATGTAACCTCTCAGACAGGCTATGGGCTGATCCATCGATCAACATGATCGTTTTAACCATGTTTTGAAAGTGTTTGTTTACAATTTCATTGTTTAAAAAGTGGAGTAACAAAATCTCATATTATGGGTTGTGATGTGGTAAGACAGTTGACCTCCTAAGCTCATAAGCTCCTAAGCCTTATTAAGTTATATGTTTCGAACAATAATCAATAATCAATTAATCGAGTCGCATTTTTCTATTAGGCTATACGCAAATGTAGTTTTTGTGGTATGAAACAAAAGCAGAAAATATTCGCCATGTTATATAATATTTTCTTTATGATTGAGGCGGCATCCCTTCTGCGGCTATCTGTGGGAATCTGTTACGTGTCATACATTATTCACCAGACAGACTCACCGCTGTTCAAACAGAATCGTTAGAGGGATTTTTACATTGTCTGAGTGTGAGTTGAGTTCATCTGGGGTTCACAACTCGCCGACCATCGACCATCATAAACATTGCGTGGTCCTGGAGGAAAAAAACGTCTCGTTTGCTGTGATCCCTCGGTTGGTTTGGTTTGGGCTGGCTGGCTGTATGATCTAGATGAGATGGGCGGAGGAGTCCGCGTTTTGACTAGTGCAGGCTGGAGTGGGGTTTCCTCGTCTAACTAAGCAATTTTCTGCAGTCAGATCTTCCCTCCCTCCCTCCCTCCCGAGTCCCGAACCAATAACGCTTTAATCATTTATGGCACCACGGATATTAGTTTGTGCAGTATATCGTGCAATATATCAAGCAGTATATCAATATGACTCTTCTTCGCTCTCTTATCATTTTCCGTGTATTACACTGGATTAAATGTACCCTAATATTAGGATAAAGATGTATCTCCTGGTGGCTTCTTTTTCATTTAAGATGACATGTTTTTCTTTACATAATAGGGTTGACTTGATACAACTATCTGTTAGATAACCAATGGTTGGTTTCTCTCTCTCTCTCTCTCTCTCTCTCTCTCTCTCTCTCTCTCTCTCTCTCTCTCTCTCTCTCTCTCTCTCTCTCTCTCTCTCTCTCTCTCTCTCTCTCTCTCTCTCTCTCTCTCTCTCTCTAACGCGCATTGGGTTTTCTATCCAGATGCTTGCTACACTTCAGTCTGTATATCTGTGTAAATCTGTAAATCCACTATTAAACCAGAAATGACAGCGGTCTGACAGCAGGATGAAAGCTCTACTTAAAAGCAGTTTTATGGATATACTTAGCTTTTAGTGTAAAAACAACGTAACTTTATCACGTCCAGAGTCAATATCGGGGCGGCTGTGGAGCAGGAGGCAGAGCCAGCGTCTAATGATCACAAGGTCGACAGATCAGCGTTTCCAAACCCTGCCTGGCCACATGTCGAGGTGTCCTTGAGCAAGACACTGAACCCCAAATTGCTCCCAATGGGCGGGCCGGCGCCTTGCATGGTAGCTTGCCGCTGTTGGTGTGTGAATGTGTGTGTGAATGTGTGTGTGAATGAGAGGCCATTGTAAAGCACTTTGGAATAATTTTTACATAATTTTTAGAAACCACAACAGTACTTCCACGTTTGATTTACTTAATTGTTCAGTTTGTTTGTGTCACACGCCGCGTGTCTGAAACCTCATTAAGACCAGCGAGTATCTCTTACCTACGCCTGCTTCTCCGACTGCTCTCAAAGGATTTTACAAGCTGTTACATTTTCGAATGCCTTTCATCCATAGGATGCCCAAAAAAAATGCAATTCACAAATTGGTGGAATGTGTTGTGATGGTTAGGGGATGCAGACAGACAGACATGTATGTAGACAGACGGACAGACAGACAGACAAATACGTATACAGACAGACAGACAAACACGTATGGCGACAGACAGACAGACAAACACGTATACAGACAGACAGACAGACAAACACATGTACAGACAGACAGACAGACTCATGCAGGATAGGATATTGGGGGGCAGGGATGGAAATATTGGGGCGGCTGTGGCTCAGGAGGTAGAGCCGGCGTCTAATAATCGCAAGTTCGGTGGTTTCGATCTCCGGCTCCTCCTGTCCATGTGTCGAGGTGTCCTTGGGCAAGTCACTGAACCCCAAATTGCTCCCAAATGAGCGGGCCGGTGACTTGCATGGTTGCTTGCCGTCATTGGTGTGTGAATGGGTGAATGAGAGGCCATTGTAAAGCACTTTGGAAGAAGGTGCGGTATAAGTGCAGTCCATTTATTGGGGGGCAGGGATGGAAGTATTAGGAAGCCGGGAGAGTGTGTGTCTTGTGATGACAGAAGCCTCTCTCTATACTCTCCATTTTACTGTTACTTTATCCACCTCTCTCCCTTGTTTCTCTCTCCCTGTCCCTCTCTCTCTCGTTTCTCTCTCACGCTCTCTCTCCTTCTATCTCTCTCTCTTCCTCTCTCCCTCGTTTCTCTCACGCTCTCTCCTTCTCCCTCCCTCCCTCGTTTCTCCCTCTCACGCTCTCTCCTTCTATCTCTCCCTCTCTCTCTCTCCCTCTCTCCCTCTCTCCCTCTCTCTCTCCCTCTCTCCCTCTCACTCTCTCTCTCATGCTCTCTCATGCTCTCTCCTCTCTCTCTCTCGTTTCTCTCTCACGCTCTCTCTCTCCTCCCTCTCTCCCTCGTTTCTCCCTCTCACACTCTCTCCTTCTATCTCTCTCTCCCCCTCTCTCTCTCTCTCTCTCTCCCTCTCTCTGATGCTATTTACACCCTGCTCCTCTCATCCATTCTCTCTGACAGATTCTGCAATTAATATTCATGAGGGTTATAGTGGCATATTTTCATGTCGTCAGGCTGTAGGGGATGATTCAGCGGCAGAGCCAGCGTCTACCTCCCAGGTCTGTGGTGTGTTCTCTCTCTGGGCTGCTCCTCCAGCCTGGTTGCCAGAGCCACAGCCCTGGGGTGAAGAGGGCGCCCAGGGGGTTGTGTCCACTTTCTGCCACTTTTCTCCTCCTCCTACTCCTCCTCCTCTGCCTTTCCTGTACACTCTCTCTCTCTCTCTCTCTCTCTCTCCCTCTGTCTCTCTCTCTCTCTCTCTCTCTCTCTCTCTCTCTCTCTCTCTCTCTCTCTCTCTCTGCGGAGCCTTTGGCCTTGTGGGTATAAACTAGTCAAGGGTGGTGTGGTGTCACTGTGTGTGTGTGTGTGTGTGTGCGCGTGTGTGCGTGTGTGTGGTGTCTTGTTGACTAGTGTTCAGTGGTGTCAGTCCTCCTTGTTGACTAGTGTTCAGTGTCAGTCCTCCTTGTTGACTAGTGTTCAGTGGTGTCAGCCCTCCTTGTTGACTAGTGTTCAGTGGTGTCAGTCCTCCTTGTTGACTAGTGTTCAGTGTCAGTCCTCCTTGTTGACTAGTGTTCAGTGGTGTCAGTCCTCCTTGTTGACTAGTGTTCAGTGGTGTCAGTCCTCCTTGTTGACTAGTGTTCAGTGTCAGTCCTCCTTGTTGACTAGAGTTCAGTGATATCAGTCCTCCTTGTTGACTAGTGTTCAGTGTCAGCCCTCCTTGTTGACTAGTGTTCAGTGATATCAGTCCTCCTTGTTGACTAGTGTTCAGTGTCAGCCCTCCTTGTAGAATAGTGTTCAGTGGTGAACTAGTAGTCCTGAGGGGTTCTGACAGCAGGATGAAAGCTCTACTTAAAAGCAGTTTTATGGATATGCTTAGCTTTTAGTGTAAAAACAACTTAACTTTATCACGTCCAGAGTCAATATTGGGGCGGCTGTGGAGCAGGAGGCAGAGCCGGCGTCTAATGATCACAAGGTCGGCAGATCGGCGGTTTGAACCCCGGCTGGGCACATGTTGAGGTGTCCTTGGGCAAGACACTGAACCCCAAATTGCTCCCAATGGGCGGGCCAGCGCCTTGCATGGTAGCTTGCCGCCATTGGTGTGTGAATGTGTGTGTGAATGGGTGAATGAGAGGCCATTATAAAGCACTTTATATATATAAGCACTTTATATATATATAAGTCCATTCAATATTGCAAATTGGATCTACATAATTCAGTGGTGAACTCTAGTCCTTAGGGGTTTGAGTTGGGGCATCGTTGAGTGAATCAACCTGGCGGGGGGGGGGGGTAGATAAATCTCTGCACTCGGTTTGACATCAATTGATTATCATTGTCCACGAAAGCAGGTTTGTTCGCTTTCTTGAACAATTTAAAAAAATAAAAAAATAAAGTATTTCATATACCTGTCGGCACCGTGTGTTCAATCGATGATGTGTGAAATCCGCGCACCGACAGTGGTGTTGGCAGTGTTGACATTTAACATTTTCCCAGAGGCTTCCATCGGTGTGATTTAACGCCTGCGTGGGGAGGTCATATGAGAGACTGTCGGGTCATGGAGGGAAAGATAGTTGGCATAGAGACGGTGGGACTCGCGGTGGGACGGTTTCGCCCCTCTTTATTAGAGCCTCACAGCCTCTCATTGTTAATGGACTGTGGCAGCCATTGGCACAAACTCACTGCCGCTGTTATTCAGAAGTTGTGACAGGGCTGACATTGGTTGGTACGCACGCACGCACACACACAGACACACATGCACACACAGACACACATGCACATATGTAGCCGTACAGGATATACTAGGACCCTTGAGTACACAACAAGAGGAGGCGATATACAGTATATTGCAACCATAAGTTTATTAACAATTCATAAAAAACACCTGCACCAGGATCAGGACGAGTAATATTAAAAGTATAAAATCAATCTCTACGGCAGAGTGGTCAGGCGGCACCAGTCACAGCCACTATGCTTTGGGACAACGATACAGTTGGGCCCAGTTTGGCTCCCCCTGATGGAGAGTCTGAGTAATGCTGCTCTAAAATAACACTGCACACAGTAAACCACAACAAAACCGTATCACTGCAAATACACTGCAAAACGTATCACTGCAAATACACTGTTAAATAACGTATGGGGTAGGCTGTACCCAATAAGGCATGCGAAACACTGCACACTGCAGCTGACTACACTGGTCCTACCTGAACTATACTGTTACCTCCAAGCGGGCAGCCGAGACTAGGCTTCTAACCGGAACTCTGCTAAAAATACTAGTATACCTAAAACTACTAAACCTGATGGTGAGGATAGTTCGAATGGATAGCGCCGCCCACTCAAAGCCCAACCCACAGTCTCGTCTAATCGGGAGAGGGGAGAGGGGGAATCCCAGCACTTCAGTGTCAGTGATGTCGCTCAGTCTTGCGACTCTCGGTGGAAGTCCAGGGAGCGGGTTGTTCGCGATAGGCGCCCGTGGATAGGTGTTGATCGTTCCCGTAATCCTCACTCGTCGCCCGGCGTTCGGTGATGGTTGGCTGGTCCGGTGTGCTGGTCGGCTGGTCCGGTCCGGTGCGCGCTGTAGTTCAGGAGGGGGAAGGATAAAATCAGTCGTCAGACACATACAAAAGGAGAACCCGGTGTTGCTCAACTCACACACAGGCAAGGGTAGTACGACTTCCCTTTACTGTGATGAATTGAGGGCGTTGTATAAAGTCTCTCGTGTGGCGTGGAATCGTAGGTCCGTTCCCGTCGTTCGAGCCCTCGATTTCGCCGGTGCGTGGAAGGAAGGTCGGGCCTCTCGTAGAACGGAAGCACCGGCCTTTATACTCACAATCATGGGAGTGATTGTGATTTGGAACCCCTGTGGAGAAGCAGATGACGTACACACAAACACTCATTCGCACCACTACACCCTGACACGCCCACTCATTCATACCTGTCATTCCACCCCGCTTCATTCGCCCCCCCTTTACACGTGGTCGTCCCGAGCACGACTCTAGTCAGTCTGTTTCGACCCTTAAGGTGAAAACCGTGATGGAGGGTTGCCACGATTGGGGCGGAGTGAATACCGCCGTGAATCGCCTTGGTCTGCCCCGAGTTGGTGCTCTGGGGCCTCCTGAGGCTGGGCAATTGGGGCAGTCGGATCCGGTGCCATTGCTGGAGGGAAGGGTGGTCCTTGGATTGGACTTGGTGGTCCAGATGTACGGCCGTGTCGAGGTGGAGCGGGTGGCTGTGGCTGGACCATCCACCTGCATGGCCAAACGGGCTGCGGTTGTCCATGTTGAGCACGATCTGGATTGCTTGCTGGAAGATTCATACCCTGGTCGTCCCTCATCGCCGAGTCTCCTGGGCATGGCCTCAAGTTGTTGCGGTGGATGGTTCGGATGGGGCCGTCTTTCCCTTCTGGTCGTATGGCGAAGACTGGCTGATCCGATAGCTGGGAAACCACCACAAAAGGTGTTGGGAGCCACCGGGGGGCTAGCTTCCCTTGTGCTTGGCGGCGAAAGTTCCTCATCAACACCCTCTCTCCTGGTAGCAGTGGTAAGCTCCGTGCGTTCCGGTTGTAGTTCTCCTCGTTCCAGTTGTTGCGCCGCTCTACGTTGTTGCGAACCGTGACATAGGCTTGCAGAAGGGCTTGATGATGTCTTTTGACCCACCCGTCCAGGTCGTCTCTCTGTTGAGGCGGTGCGACTTCATGGAGCATGTCCACTGGAAGCCTGGCGTGGCGGCCGAAGACGACGTAGTGGGGCGTCATGCCTGTGCTTGCATGGGTGGTGTTGTTGAAGGCTTGTAGAAGTGCAGGGAGCTGGGCTGGCCACTGGGCTTGGTGCTTGGCTTCAATCGTACTCAGTAGCGAGAGGAGTGTGCGGTTGAGCCTTTCGCAGGCCCCGTTGCCTTGTGGATGGTAGGGGGTTGTTCTCACCTTCTGGCAGCCATACATTGCACAGAGTTGCTGCATCAGGGCCGACTCAAATGCTCCCCCTCGGTCCGTAAGAATGCGTTCTGGGCAGCCGAAGGGAAGGATGAGCGCAGTCCAGAGGGCTTTCACTGTAGTAGCAGCCGTCTGGTCCTTGGTGGGGACTGCCAGCGCATAGCGAGAGAACAGATCTGTGATGACAAGAATGTATTGGTAAGTGTCAGCAGGCCGTCCGAGGGTCAAATAATCTATGGCTACAGTCTCGAAGGGATAGCTGGATAGAATGGAACACAGAGGTGCCTTTGGCTGTGCACCTGCTTTTCCTACCACACAAGTGATGCACTCTGCTGACCAAGCCCGGGCATTTCTGCTCATACCCGTCCAGTAGAATCTCCTCCTTAGCAATGACATAATTCGGTCACCGTTTGGATGTCCTGCCGCCTTGTGGTAATCCTCCCACAGGGCACGAGCTTGGGATTCCGGGACAACGATCTGTTTCACTGGAGCGCCCGTGTCTGGCTCAGTCACATGTCTCACCAGGATCCCCTCACAGAGCTCTAGGTGCGCCCATTCGCGGAGCAGGCAGCGGAGCTGGGGGGACAAAACTGAACGATCAATAGATGCAGGGGGCTCACCTTTGGTTATCCAGGCCTGGAGCAGTCGAAAGTCGGGGTCTCCCATCTGTCGTTCCCTCCATAGCTCCAGCTCGGAGGATTGGCTCGTAGCCCCGGGTGAGGTGGATATGGTGGCCCCTACGATGGCGCCCGTCGCCTCCCCGGGTAGTCGTGACAAGATGTCAGCGTTCTGATTCTTCGCCCCAGGTCGGTACCGGATCTCATACGAGTAGTTGGCAAGTTGGGCTGCCCATCGCTGCTCAGTTGCTCCAAGCCTCGCCGTTTCGAGATGGACCAACGGGTTGTTGTCGGTGAATATGGTGACCTGCGCGCCCCACAGGTAATCCTTGAATTTTTCCGTGACGGCCCACTTCAGTGCCAACAGCTCTAACTTAAAGGAGCTGTAGTTCTGGTCGTTGCGTTCGGCGGGGTGGAGACTACGACTTGCATATGCAATGACCCTCTCTTTCCCCTCTTGGACCTGGGACAGGACAGCCCCGAGACCATCCAGGCTAGCGTCTGTGTACAGTCGGAATGGGAGATGGAAGTCTGCGTAGGCCAGGATGGGGGCGCTGAGGAGGGCCTGCTTCAACTTGTCGAAGGCCACCTGACAAGCGGTCGTCCATTGGATGGGGGCTGCGGGCCTATTGGCTTGGCCTTGGAGGAGCTGGTGGAGTGGGGCTGCTATCTTGGAGAACCCCTGGATGAATCGCCGGTAGTAGCCTGCAAAGCCAAGAAAGGACCGCACCTGCTTGACTGTAATAGGTGGTGCCCAGTCGCGGACAACAGCGGCCTTGTCGGGATCTGTCGCCACCCCCTGGCCACTGACTATATGTCCAAGGTAAGTCACCTTCTTCTGGAACAAGTGGCACTTGCGTGGCTGAAGCTTTAAGCCGTGGTCGTTGAGACGAGCGAATACTTGTTCTAAGTGTTGCAGGTGGGCAGTGAAGTTGGGGGAGTAGACGATTACGTCATCGAGGTAGATGAGAAGATGGTCGTAGACCTGGGCCCCCAAGCAGCGCTGCATGAGCCTCTGAAACGTGGCCGGGGCATTGCAGAGGCCGAAGGGCATCCTGTCAAATTGGTAGAGGCCGAAGGGCGTGGTGAAGGCCGTTTTCTCCTGATCTTCTGTCGCCACCTCCACCTGCCAATATCCGCTAGCCAAATCGAGGGTTGAATACCATTCTGACTTGGACAGGCTTGTGAGTGACTCTTCGATTCGTGGCAGTGGGAAGGAGTCTTTGTGGGTCACTGCGTTTAATTTGCGGTAATCCACACAGAATCTCCAAGACCCATCCTTCTTCTTGACGAGGACCACTGGGGCAGCCCAAGGGCTCGAGCTCTCCCGCACGACTCCACTGTCCAGCATACCCTGCAGCAGTGACCGGAGCTCTGGGTAGAGATTTGGGGGGACGGGGCGGTAGCGTTCCCGTATCGGGGGAGCTGTGCCAGTCGGAATCTGGTGAGTGATGATGGCTGTCCTCCCAAAATCTTCGTCGTGTGTGGCAAATACGTGCGACCACTTCCGTAGCAGGACTTCCAGTTGGGCTTGTTGATCCCTATCCAGGCTGTCGCCCTTTAGAGCCAGGGCTGGGTGGTCCTCACTTGCAGTCTGTGCAGTGTGCTGGACGTCCACCTCAATCGCCTGGGGGCCAGCGCTGCGCAGCGTCAGGGTCGTCTTCCCCCTAATCTCGTGCTGGTCGACTTGGGTAACGGTGGCTAGGGGGCACCGTTGGGGCAGTTCAAGGGGGAAAGGGTTCGGGTTGCAGATGCGTAGGGGGACTCTCCCCCCTCGGGTCCAGGCCAGCGACCTAGCCACCCGCCATTTCCGACCGTAGCCGTCCAGATCCTCCAGCAGGACAGGGCAATCTGCCAGGCCAGCAGCTTGTGGTACCTGGGCCCAGATAATTGTCTCTGTTGAGGGAGGCAGCACCACGGGGGGCTGTCGCTGTAGTCTGGCCACCCCCTGTAGTTCCACTCGAGTGGTTGAGGCCTCAGCCCTCTGGCAGGCCGCAAAGGCCACGTCCCACAACTTCTCTGCAGAGGGGGAGAAGACCGATTTAAAGGCTGCAGCCCCGGGGTGCCCACCCTGAAAAATACTGGCCCAGCAATCCGTTACTACATTAATTCCTAGCAACCCATACTCAGTATTGATACAGTCGTCACGAACAATAACCACCCCCTTTTTCTTCACCTCTATACCCCCAATGTTGAAATCGAGTACGGCGTAACCCACGTAAGGGATGTTAAGTCCATTGGCTGCTTTCAAGGCCAGCCATGATATGCGGTCGGGGTCACTTATGCATTCCTCTCCGAAGTGCCGCTGAAATAATGTTTGGCTCATGAGTGTGACTTGTGAACCAGTGTCAAGGATGCATGGAATGGTCTTACCCTGGACAGTCACTTCAATTTCTGGGCACCTTCCTACCATGGCGGGCCTTTGTGGGGGCGCAGTTGGGGGCCCCTCCCGGTTCACTTGCCCTGTTGTGACCGGGGTTGCCGAAAATCCTGTTGTGGCTGTCGGCGAGGGCAGAACCGTTGGATGTGTCCGGCGTCCCCGCAGTCACGGCAGATTGCACGGCCTTGGCCGTCCCACTGGTAGTGTAATAGCCCCGGAGGCGCCGACTCCAGGCGCTGACGTTGGGGGTTGTTCGGTTGCGGGCGCCAGAGTGGTTGAGAGGCTGCAGCGGCTGTTGGGGGTGTGGCAATTTGTGCTGTGCTCAGGCGTTCCTGCAGCTCGTCTACCACAGACTTACTCAGGAGGGCCAGCTGTTCTTTAAGCTCTTGGCGCAGCTCCTGGCGCAGCTCTGTCCGCAAGTCTTCTTTGATCTGCTGCCAATCAGGAGTTGTTGGTGGGGCTCTCCTAGATGCAGGGACAAACACAGGGTAGGCTTGAGCTTCTTCAGACCCTGCTAACTCTCGTTCCAGTGCTCGTGCCTCCCGACAAGTTTCTGTGAAGGTGGTCGTCGAGTTCCTCCTGAGCTGCCGCTGTAGCTCTCGTTTCATGGGTACGGGTCTCAGACCCATGACGAATTGAGTCCGTAGTAGCTCGTCGTCCGACCCCGCGTGGGGGTCTTGAGTTCTCCAACTGTGGTGCAGTTCCCGCAGTCGGAGGGTGAATGCCTTCACTTCTTCTCCAGGTTCTTGTTTGCAGTTAAAGAACTTTACTCGCAGCTGTGCTACTGACTTCTGTCCCCCATATAGTTTCTCTAGCTCCTCTAAGATCTTAGCGTCAGTGTTACGCTCCCCTGCAACTAACAGCGCCACTTCTCTTTTGGCATCTCCATCTAATGCGCTCAGCACAAAATCGACCCTTTGCTGTGCATTTAGCCCCTGGGCTCGAATACATGCCGCAATCTGAGTTTTCCACTCTGAAAACTTTGATGACTCTCCTCCATCAAACCGGGGCACCCAAGGCCCACCCATAAACCAAGGCATAACTACTGCTCCCTGTGGCTGCCCGCCAGCATCGTCAACGTCAACCATCTTGCTATGTAGGTCAAGGGTCCTGCCGACAACGCCAAAATTGTAGCCGTACAGGATATACTAGGACCCTTGAGTACACAACAAGAGGAGGCGATATACAGTATATTGCAACCATAAGTTTATTAACAATTCATAAAAAACACCTGCACCAGGATCAGGACGAGTAATATTAAAAGTATAAAATCAATCTCTACGGCAGAGTGGTCAGGCGGCACCAGTCACAGCCACTATGCTTTGGGACAACGATACAGTTGGGCCCAGTTTGGCTCCCCCTGATGGAGAGTCTGAGTAATGCTGCTCTAAAATAACACTGCACACAGTAAACCACAACAAAACCGTATCACTGCAAATACACTGCAAAACGTATCACTGCAAATACACTGTTAAATAACGTATGGGGTAGGCTGTACCCAATAAGGCATGCGAAACACTGCACACTGCAGCTGACTACACTGGTCCTACCTGAACTATACTGTTACCTCCAAGCGGGCAGCCGAGACTAGGCTTCTAACCGGAACTCTGCTAAAAATACTAGTATACCTAAAACTACTAAACCTGATGGTGAGGATAGTTCGAATGGATAGCGCCGCCCACTCAAAGCCCAACCCACAGTCTCGTCTAATCGGGAGAGGGGAGAGGGGGAATCCCAGCACTTCAGTGTCAGTGATGTCGCTCAGTCTTGCGACTCTCGGTGGAAGTCCAGGGAGCGGGTTGTTCGCGATAGGCGCCCGTGGATAGGTGTTGATCGTTCCCGTAATCCTCACTCGTCGCCCGGCGTTCGGTGATGGTTGGCTGGTCCGGTGTGCTGGTCGGCTGGTCCGGTCCGGTGCGCGCTGTAGTTCAGGAGGGGGAAGGATAAAATCAGTCGTCAGACACATACAAAAGGAGAACCCGGTGTTGCTCAACTCACACACAGGCAAGGGTAGTACGACTTCCCTTTACTGTGATGAATTGAGGGCGTTGTATAAAGTCTCTCGTGTGGCGTGGAATCGTAGGTCCGTTCCCGTCGTTCGAGCCCTCGATTTCGCCGGTGCGTGGAAGGAAGGTCGGGCCTCTCGTAGAACGGAAGCACCGGCCTTTATACTCACAATCATGGGAGTGATTGTGATTTGGAACCCCTGTGGAGAAGCAGATGACGTACACACAAACACTCATTCGCACCACTACACCCTGACACGCCCACTCATTCATACCTGTCATTCCACCCCGCTTCACATACACGTACACACACACACACATTTGAAATGCTTTATTTATGTCCACATAAATACAAAGTGCATTAAGGACATAAACACTATCAGTGCAGTCTGTTCATTGGGAGACATTAATTTACATTTCTGACTGTACAGAAACCATCGTACACATAATAATATTAACACAGAGGATGTTTCAAATGTGGGTTAACAGATACAACAGCATTACTGAAAA
>NC_137690.1:45834003-45846503 GCF_963989245.1 Nansenia antarctica | reverse complement strand
TCCTCTACTACAGGCTTCTCCTCCTATACTACAGGCTACTCCTCCTATACTACAGGCTACTCCTCCTATACTACAGGCTACTCCTCCTATACTACAGGCTACTCCTCCTATACTACAGGTTACTCCTCCTATACTACAGGCTACTCCTCCTATACTACAGGCTACTCCTCCTATACTACAGGTTACTCCTCCTATACTACAGGCTACTCCTCCTATACTACAGGCTACTCCTCCTATACTACAGGTTACTCCTCCTATACTACAGGCTACTCCTCCTATACTACAGACTACTCCTCCTATACTACAGGCTACTCCTCCTATACTACAGGCTACTCCTCCTATAGAACAGGCTACTCCTCCTATACTACAGGCTACTCCTCCTATACTACAGACTACTCCTCCTATACTACAGACTACTCCTCCTATAGTACAGGCTACTCCTCCTATACTACAGGCTACTCCTCCTATACTACAGGCTACTCCTCCTATACTACAGGCTACTCCTCCTATACTACAGGCTACTCCTCCTATACTACAGGTTACTCCTCCTATACTACAGACTACTCCTCCTATACTACAGGCTACTCCTCCTATACTACAGGCTACTCCTCCTATACTACAGGCTACTCCTCCTATAGAACAGGCTACTCCTCCTATACTACAGGCTACTCCTCCTCTACTACAGACTACTCCTCCTATACTACAGGCTACTCCTCCTATACTACAGACTACTCCTCCTATACTACAGGCTACTCCTCCTATACTACAGGTTACTCCTCCTATACTACAGGCTACTCCTCCTATACTACAGGCTACTCCTCCTATACTACAGGCTACTCCTCCTATAGTACAGGTTACTCCTCCTATACTACAGGCTACTCCTCCTATACTACAGGCTACTCCTCCTATACTACAGGTTACTCCTCCTATACTACAGGCTACTCCTCCTATACTACAGGCTACTCCTCCTATACTACAGGTTACTCCTCCTATACTACAGGCTACTCCTCCTATACTACAGGTTACTCCTCCTATACTACAGGCTACTCCTCCTCTACTACAGACTACTCCTCCTATACTACAGGCTACTCCTCCTATACTACAGGTTACTCCTCCTATACTACAGACTACTCCTCCTATACTACAAGCTACTCCTCCTATAGTACAGGCTACTCCTCCTATACTACAGGCTACTCCTCCTATACTACAGGCTACTCCTCCTATACTACAGGCTACTCCTCCTATACTACAGGTTACTACTCCTCCTATAGTACAGGCTACTCCTCCTATACTACAGGTTACTCCTCCTATACTACAGGCTACTCCTCCTATACTACAGACTACTCCTCCTATACTACAGACTACTCCTCCTATACTACAGGCTACTCCTCCTATACTACAGACTACTCCTCCTATAGTACAGGCTACTCCTCCTATACTACAGGCTACTCCTCCTATACTACAGGCTACTCCTCCTATAGTACAGGCTACTCCTCCTATACTACAGGTTACTACTCCTATACTACAGGCTACTCCTCCTATACTACAGACTACTCCTCCTATACTACAGGTTACTCCTCCTATACTACAGACTACTCCTCCTATACTACAGGCTACTCCTCCTATACTACAGACTACTCCTCCTATACTACAGACTCCTCCTCCTATACTACAGGCTACTCCTCCTATAGTACAGGCTACTCCTCCTATAGTACAGGCTACTCCTCCTATACTACAGGCTACTCCTCCTATACTACAGGCTACTCCTCCTATAGTACAGGCTACTCCTCCTATACTACAGGTTACTACTCCTATACTACAGGCTACTCCTCCTATACTACAGACTACTCCTCCTATACTACAGGTTACTCCTCCTATACTACAGGCTACTCCTCCTATACTACAGGTTACTCCTCCTATACTACAGACTACTCCTCCTATACTACAGGCTACTCCTCCTATACTACAGGCTACTCCTCCTATACTACAGGCTACTCCTCCTATACTACAGGCTACTCCTCCTATACTACAGGCTACTCCTCCTATACTACAGGCTACTCCTCCTATACTACAGGCTACTCCTCCTATACTACAGGCTACTCCTCCTATACTACAGGTTACTCCTCCTATACTACAGACTACTCCTCCTATACTACAGGTTACTCCTCCTATACTACAGACTACTCCTCCTATACTACAGACTCCTCCTCCTATACTACAGGCTACTCCTCCTATAGTACAGGCTACTCCTCCTATACTACAGGCTACTCCTCCTATACTACAGGTTACTCCTCCTATACTACAGACTACTCCTCCTATACTACAGGTTACTCCTCCTATACTACAGACTACTCCTCCTATAGTACAGGCTACTCCTCCTATACTACAGGCTACTCCTCCTATACTACAGGCTACTCCTCCTATACTACAGACTACTCCTCCTATACTACAGGCTACTCCTCCTATACTACAGGTTACTCCTCCTATACTACAGGTTACTCCTCCTATACTACAGGTTACTCCTCCTATACTACAGACTACTCCTCCTATACTACAGGCTACTCCTCCTATACTACAGGTTACTACTCCTATACTACAGGCTACTCCTCCTATACTACAGGTTACTCCTCCTATACTACAGGCTACTCCTCCTATACTACAGACTACTCCTCCTATACTACAGGCTACTCCTCCTATACTACAGGTTACTCCTCCTATACTACAGGTTACTCCTCCTGTACTACAGGTTACTCCTCCTATACTACAGACTACTCCTCCTATACTACAGGCTACTCCTCCTATACTACAGGTTACTCCTCCTATACTACAGACTACTCCTCCTATACTACAGGCTACTCCTCCTATACTACAGGTTACTCCTCCTATACTACAGGCTACTCCTCCTATACTACAGGCTACTCCTCCTATACTACAGGTTACTCCTCCTATACTACAGGCTACTCCTCCTATACTACAGGCTACTCCTCCTATACTACAGACTACTCCTCCTATACTACAGACTACTCCTCCTATACTACAGGTTACTCCTCCTATACTACAGGTTACTCCTCCTATAGAACAGGCTACTCCTCCTATACTACAGGCTACTCCTCCTATACTACAGGCTACTCCTCCTATACTACAAGCTACTCCTCCTATACTACAGGCTACTCCTCCTATACTACAGGCTACTCCTCCTATACTACAGGCTACTCCTCCTATACTACAGGTTACTCCTCCTATACTACAGGCTACTCCTCCTATACTACAGGCTACTCCTCCTATACTACAGACTACTCCTCCTATACTACAGACTACTCCTCCTATACTACAGGTTACTCCTCCTATACTACAGGTTACTCCTCCTATAGAACAGGCTACTCCTCCTATACTACAGGCTACTCCTCCTATACTACAGGCTACTCCTCCTATACTACAGGCTACTCCTCCTATACTACAGGCTACTCCTCCTATAGAACAGGCTACTCCTCCTCTACTACAGGCTACTCCTCCTATAGAACAGGCTACTCCTCCTATAGAACAGGCTACTCCTCCTATACTACAGGCTACTCCTCCTATACTACAGGCTACTCCTCCTATACTACAGGCTACTCCTCCTATACTACAGACTACTCCTCCTATACTACAGGCTACTCCTCCTATACTACAGGTTACTCCTCCTATACTACAGGCTACTCCTCCTATACTACAGGCTACTCCTCCTATAGTACAGGCTACTCCTCCTATACTACAGGTTACTCCTCCTATACTACAGGTTACTCCTCCTATACTACAGGTTACTCCTCCTATACTACAGGCTACTCCTCCTATACTACAGGTTACTCCTCCTATACTACAGGCTACTCCTCCTATACTACAGGTTACTCCTCCTATACTACGGGCTACTCCTCCTATACTACAGGCTACTCCTCCTATACTACAGGTTACTCCTCCTATAGTACAGGTTACTCCTCCTATACTACAGGTTACTCCTCCTATACTACAGGCTACTCCTCCTATACTACAGGCTACTCCTCCTATACTACAGGCTACTCCTCCTATAGTACAGGCTACTCCTCCTATACTACAGGCTACTCTTCCTATACTACAGGCTACTCCTCCTATACTACAGGTTACTCCTCCTATACTACAGGCTACTCCTCCTATACTACAGACTACTCCTCCTATACTACAGGTTACTCCTCCTATACTACAGGTTACTCCTCCTATACTACAGGCTACTCCTCCTATACTACAGGCTACTACTCCTATACTACAGACTACTCCTCCTATACTACAGGCTACTCCTCCTATACTACAGACTACTCCTCCTATACTACAGACTACTCCTCCTATACTACAGGCTACTCCTCTTATACTACAGACTACTCCTCCTATACTACAGGCTACTCCTCCTATACTACAGGCTACTACTCCTATACTACAGACTACTCCTCCTATACTACAGGCTACTCCTATACTACAGGCTACTCCTCCTATACTACAGACTACTCCTCCTATACTACAGACTACTCCTCCTATACTACAGGTTACTCCTCCTATACTACAGGCTACTCCTCCTATACTACAGGTTACTCCTCCTATACTACAGGCTACTCCTCCTATAGTACAGGCTACTCCTCCTATACTACAGGTTACTCCTCCTATACTACAGGCTACTCCTCCTATAGAACAGGCTACTCCTCCTATAGAACAGGCTACTCCTCCTATACTACAGGCTACTCCTCCTATACTACAGGTTACTCCTCCTATACTACAGACTCCTCCTCCTATAGAACAGGCTACTCCTCCTATACTACAGGTTACTCCTCCTATACTACAGGCTACTCCTCCTATAGAACAGGCTACTCCTCCTATACTACAGGCTACTCCTCCTATACTACAGGCTACTCCTCCTATACTACAGGCTACTCCTCCTATAGAACAGGCTACTCCTCCTATACTACAGGTTACTCCTCCTATACTACAGACTACTCCTCCTATAGTACAGGCTACTCCTCCTATACTACAGGCTACTCCTCCTATACTACAGGCTACTCCTCCTATACTACAGGTTACTCCTCCTATACTACAGACTACTCCTCCTATACTACAGGTTACTCCTCCTATACTACAGACTACTCCTCCTATACTACAGACTACTCCTCCTATAGTACAGGCTACTCCTCCTATACTACAGGCTACTCCTCCTATACTACAGGCTACTCCTCCTATACTACAGGTTACTCCTCCTATACTACAGGCTACTCCTCCTATAGTACAGGTTACTCCTCCTATACTACAGGCTACACCTCCTATAGTACAGGTTACTCCTCCTATACTACAGGCTACTCCTCCTATAGTACAGGTTACTCCTCCTATACTACAGGCTACTACTCCTATACTACAGGCTACTCCTCCTATACTACAGACTACTCCTCCTATACTACAGGTTACTCCTCCTATACTACAGACTACTCCTCCTATACTACAGGCTACTCCTCCTATACTACAGGTTACTCCTCCTATACTACAGACTACTCCTCCTATACTACAGGCTACTCCTCCTATACTACAGGCTACTCCTCCTATACTACAGACTACTCCTCCTATACTACAGGTTACTCCTCCTATACTACAGGCTACTCCTCCTATACTACAGGCTACTCCTCCTATACTACAGGTTACTCCTCCTATACTACAGGTTACTCCTCCTATACTACAGGCTTCTCCTCCTATACTACAGGCTACTCCTCCTATACTACAGACTACTCCTCCTATACTACAGGCTTCTCCTCCTATACTACAGGCTACTCCTCCTATACTACAGGCTACTCCTCCTATACTACAGACTACTCCTCCTATACTACAGGTTACTCCTCCTATACTACAGACTACTCCTCCTATACTACAGGCTACTCCTCCTATACTACAGACTACTCCTCCTATACTACAGGTTACTCCTCCAATACTACAGACTACTCCTCCTATACTACAGGCTACTCCTCCTATACTACAGGTTACTCCTCCTATACTACAGGCTACTCCTCCTATACTACAGGTTACTCCTCCTATACTACAGACTACTCCTCCTATACTACAGGCTACTCCTCCTATACTACAGACTACTCCTCCTATACTACAGGCTACTCCTCCTATACTACAGGCTACTCCTCCTATACTACAGGCTACTCCTCCTATACTACAGGCTTCTCCTCCTATAGTACAGGCTACTCCTCCTATACTACAGGCTACTCCTCCTATAGTACAGGCTACTCCTCCTATACTACAGGCTACTCCTCCTATAGAACAGGCTACTCCTCCTATAGTACAGGCTACTCCTCCTATACTACAGGCTACTCCTCCTATACTACAGGCTACTCCTCCTATACTACAGGTTACTCCTCCTATACTACAGGCTACTCCTCCTATACTACAGACTACTCCTCCTATACTACAGACTACTCCTCCTATACTACAGGCTACTCCTCCTATACTACAGGTTACTCCTCCTATACTACAGACTACTCCTCCTATAGTACAGGCTACTCCTCCTATAGTACAGGCTACTCCTCCTATACTACAGGCTACTCCTCCTATACTACAGGCTACTCCTCCTATACTACAGACTACTCCTCCTATACTACAGGCTACTCCTCCTATACTACAGGCTACTCCTCCTATACTACAGACTACTCCTCCTATAGTACAGGCTACTCCTCCTATACTACAGGCTACTCCTCCTATACTACAGGCTACTCCTCCTATACTACAGACTACTCCTCCTATACTACAGGCTACTCCTCCTATACTACAGGCTACTCCTCCTATACTACAGACTACTCCTCCTATACTACAGGCTACTCCTCCTATACTACAGGTTACTCCTCCTATACTACAGACTACTACTCCTATACTAAAATAGGCGTGAAAGCCTTCCTCTACACACTGCACTGTGGATCAAGACCTCCTATAGTACTAGATAGCTACTCCTCCTATAGTACTAGATAGCTACTCCTCCTATAGTACAGGCTACTCCTCCTATACTACAGGCTACTCCTCCTATACTACAGACTACTACTCCTATACTAAAATAGGCGTGAAAGCCTTCCTCTACACACTGCACTGTGGATCAAGACCTCCTATAGTACTAGATAGCTACTCCTCCTATAGTACTAGATAGCTACTCCTCCTATACTACAGGCTACTCCTCCTATACTACAGACTACTCCTCCTATACTACAGGTTACTCCTCCTATACTACAGACTACTACTCCTCTACTACAGGCTACTCCTCCTATACTACGGGCTACTCCTCCTATACTACAGGCTACTCCTCCTATACTACAGACTACTCCTCCTATACTACAGGCTACTCCTCCTATACTACAGGATACTCCTCCTATAGTACAGGATACTCCTCCTATACTACAGGATACTCCTCCTATAGTACAGGCTACTCCTCCTATACTACAGGCTACTCCTCCTCTACTACAGGATACTCCTCCTATACTACAGACTACTCCTCCTATACTACAGGCTACTCCTCCTATACTACAGGCTACTCCTCCTATACTACAGGCTACTCCTCCTATACTACAGGCTACTCCTCCTATACTACAGGCTACTCCTCCTATACTACAGGCTACTCCTCCTATACTACAGGCTACTCCTCCTATACTACAGGCTACTCCTCCTATACTACAGGCTACTCCTCCTATACTACAGGCTACTCCTCTACTACAGGATACTACTCCTATACTACAGACTACTCCTCCTATACTACAGGCTACTCCTCCTATACTACAGGCTACTCCTCCTATACTACAGGCTACTCCTCCTATACTACAGGCTACTCCTCCTATACTACAGGCTACTCCTCCTATACTACAGGTTACTCCTCCTATACTACAGGCTTCTCCTCCTATACTACAGGCTACTCCTCATATACTACAGACTACTCCTCCTATACTACAGGCTTCTCCTCCTATACTACAGGCTACTCCTCCTATACTACAGGCTACTCCTCCTATACTACAGACTACTCCTCCTATACTACAGGTTACTCCTCCTATACTACAGACTACTCCTCCTATACTACAGGCTACTCCTCCTATACTACAGACTACTCCTCCTATACTACAGGTTACTCCTCCAATACTACAGACTACTCCTCCTATACTACAGGCTACTCCTCCTATACTACAGGTTACTCCTCCTATACTACAGGCTACTCCTCCTATACTACAGGTTACTCCTCCTATACTACAGACTACTCCTCCTATACTACAGGCTACTCCTCCTATACTACAGACTACTCCTCCTATACTACAGGCTACTCCTCCTATACTACAGGCTACTCCTCCTATACTACAGGCTACTCCTCCTATACTACAGGCTTCTCCTCCTATAGTACAGGCTACTCCTCCTATACTACAGGCTACTCCTCCTATAGTACAGGCTACTCCTCCTATACTACAGGCTACTCCTCCTATAGAACAGGCTACTCCTCCTATAGTACAGGCTACTCCTCCTATACTACAGGCTACTCCTCCTATACTACAGGCTACTCCTCCTATACTACAGGTTACTCCTCCTATACTACAGGCTACTCCTCCTATACTACAGACTACTCCTCCTATACTACAGACTACTCCTCCTATACTACAGGCTACTCCTCCTATACTACAGGTTACTCCTCCTATACTACAGACTACTCCTCCTATAGTACAGGCTACTCCTCCTATAGTACAGGCTACTCCTCCTATACTACAGGCTACTCCTCCTATACTACAGGCTACTCCTCCTATACTACAGACTACTCCTCCTATACTACAGGCTACTCCTCCTATACTACAGGCTACTCCTCCTATACTACAGACTACTCCTCCTATAGTACAGGCTACTCCTCCTATACTACAGGCTACTCCTCCTATACTACAGGCTACTCCTCCTATACTACAGACTACTCCTCCTATACTACAGGCTACTCCTCCTATACTACAGGCTACTCCTCCTATACTACAGACTACTCCTCCTATACTACAGGCTACTCCTCCTATACTACAGGTTACTCCTCCTATACTACAGACTACTACTCCTATACTAAAATAGGCGTGAAAGCCTTCCTCTACACACTGCACTGTGGATCAAGACCTCCTATAGTACTAGATAGCTACTCCTCCTATAGTACTAGATAGCTACTCCTCCTATACTACAGGCTACTCCTCCTATACTACAGACTACTACTCCTATACTAAAATAGGCGTGAAAGCCTTCCTCTACACACTGCACTGTGGATCAAGACCTCCTATAGTACTAGATAGCTACTCCTCCTATAGTACTAGATAGCTACTCCTCCTATACTACAGGCTACTCCTCCTATACTACAGACTACTCCTCCTATACTACAGGTTACTCCTCCTATACTACAGACTACTACTCCTCTACTACAGGCTACTCCTCCTATACTACGGGCTACTCCTCCTATACTACAGGCTACTCCTCCTATACTACAGACTACTCCTCCTATACTACAGGCTACTCCTCCTATACTACAGGATACTCCTCCTATAGTACAGGATACTCCTCCTATACTACAGGATACTCCTCCTATAGTACAGGCTACTCCTCCTATACTACAGGCTACTCCTCCTCTACTACAGGATACTCCTCCTATACTACAGACTACTCCTCCTATACTACAGGCTACTCCTCCTATACTACAGGCTACTCCTCCTATACTACAGGCTACTCCTCCTATACTACAGGCTACTCCTCCTATACTACAGGCTACTCCTCCTATACTACAGGCTACTCCTCCTATACTACAGGCTACTCCTCCTATACTACAGGCTACTCCTCCTATACTACAGGCTACTCCTCCTATACTACAGGCTACTCCTCTACTACAGGATACTACTCCTATACTACAGACTACTCCTCCTATACTACAGGCTACTCCTCCTATACTACAGGCTACTCCTCCTATACTACAGGCTACTCCTCCTATACTACAGGCTACTCCTCCTATACTACAGGCTACTCCTCCTATACTACAGGTTACTCCTCCTATACTACAGGCTTCTCCTCCTATACTACAGGCTACTCCTCATATACTACAGACTACTCCTCCTATACTACAGGCTTCTCCTCCTATACTACAGGCTACTCCTCCTATACTACAGGTTACTCCTCCTATACTACAGGCTACTCCTCCTATACTACAGACTACTCCTCCTATACTACAGACTACTCCTCCTATACTACAGGTTACTCCTCCAATACTACAGACTACTCCTCCTATACTACAGGCTTCTCCTCCTATACTACAGGCTACTCCTCCTATACTACAGGTTACTCCTCCTATACTACAGACTACTCCTCCTATACTACAGGCTACTCCTCCTATACTACAGACTACTCCTCCTATACTACAGGTTACTCCTCCAATACTACAGACTACTCCTCCTATACTACAGGCTACTCCTCCTATACTACAGGTTACTCCTCCTATACTACAGGCTACTCCTCCTATACTACAGGTTACTCCTCCTATACTACAGACTACTCCTCCTATACTACAGGCTACTCCTCCTATACTACAGACTACTCCTCCTATACTACAGGCTACTCCTCCTATACTACAGGCTACTCCTCCTATACTACAGGCTACTCCTCCTATACTACAGGCTTCTCCTCCTATAGTACAGGCTACTCCTCCTATACTACAGGCTACTCCTCCTATAGTACAGGCTACTCCTCCTATACTACAGGCTACTCCTCCTATAGAACAGGCTACTCCTCCTATAGTACAGGCTACTCCTCCTATACTACAGGCTACTCCTCCTATACTACAGGCTACTCCTCCTATACTACAGGTTACTCCTCCTATACTACAGGCTACTCCTCCTATACTACAGACTACTCCTCCTATACTACAGACTACTCCTCCTATACTACAGGCTACTCCTCCTATACTACAGGTTACTCCTCCTATACTACAGACTACTCCTCCTATAGTACAGGCTACTCCTCCTATAGTACAGGCTACTCCTCCTATACTACAGGCTACTCCTCCTATACTACAGGCTACTCCTCCTATACTACAGACTACTCCTCCTATACTACAGGCTACTCCTCCTATACTACAGGCTACTCCTCCTATACTACAGACTACTCCTCCTATAGTACAGGCTACTCCTCCTATACTACAGGCTACTCCTCCTATACTACAGGCTACTCCTCCTATACTACAGACTACTCCTCCTATACTACAGGCTACTCCTCCTATACTACAGGCTACTCCTCCTATACTACAGACTACTCCTCCTATACTACAGGCTACTCCTCCTATACTACAGGTTACTCCTCCTATACTACAGACTACTACTCCTATACTAAAATAGGCGTGAAAGCCTTCCTCTACACACTGCACTGTGGATCAAGACCTCCTATAGTACTAGATAGCTACTCCTCCTATAGTACTAGATAGCTACTCCTCCTATACTACAGGCTACTCCTCCTATACTACAGACTACTCCTCCTATACTACAGGTTACTCCTCCTATACTACAGACTACTACTCCTCTACTACAGGCTACTCCTCCTATACTACGGGCTACTCCTCCTATACTACAGGCTACTCCTCCTATACTACAGACTACTCCTCCTATACTACAGGCTACTCCTCCTATACTACAGGATACTCCTCCTATAGTACAGGATACTCCTCCTATACTACAGGATACTCCTCCTATAGTACAGGCTACTCCTCCTATACTACAGGCTACTCCTCCTCTACTACAGGATACTCCTCCTATACTACAGACTACTCCTCCTATACTACAGGCTACTCCTCCTATACTACAGGCTACTCCTCCTATACTACAGGCTACTCCTCCTATACTACAGGCTACTCCTCCTATACTACAGGCTACTCCTCCTATACTACAGGCTACTCCTCCTATACTACAGGCTACTCCTCCTATACTACAGGCTACTCCTCCTATACTACAGGCTACTCCTCTACTACAGGATACTACTCCTATACTACAGACTACTCCTCCTATACTACAGGCTACTCCTCCTATACTACAGGCTACTCCTCCTATACTACAGGCTACTCCTCCTATACTACAGGCTACTCCTCCTATACTACAGGCTACTCCTCCTATACTACAGGCTACTCCTCCTATACTACAGGCTACTCCTCCTATACTACAGGTTACTCCTCCTATACTACAGGCTACTCCTCCTATACTACAGGCTACTCCTCCTATACTACAGGTTACTCCTCCTATACTACAGGCTACTCCTCCTATACTACAGGCTACTCCTCCTATACTACAGGCTACTCCTCCTATACTACAGGCTACTCCTCCTATACTACAGACTACTCCTCCTATACTACAGACTACTCCTCCTATACTACAGGTTACTCCTCCTATACTACAGGCTACTCCTCCTATACTACAGGCTACTCCTCCTATAGTACAGGC
>NC_137690.1:45811503-45831503 GCF_963989245.1 Nansenia antarctica | reverse complement strand
GAACAAGTCCATGGCAAGTTGTGTTAATACAAACATGTTCTAATATGTGACAGGGTTTCATTAAAAGGTCCCCATCTCGGCAATTGTGAAAGCTCGCAATCCAGCCAAACAAGTCTTGTTGTGAAAAAATGTGTTTTGGCATAGGATGAAAATTGAAGCGACGAAGAACCCACTCGATATCATATCCAACAGTTTTACATTCACTAAATACCTACATTTAGTTAGCAAAGTCGGGTGGGGGGTATTAGTGTGGCAGTGTGTGTAGCCACGCCCACCCCAGCTGTATGTAAGGAGCAGTGGCGGCTGGCCGATAGAGGGCGCTGGGGCGCCGCCCCCACCTTCACTTCCTAGTTGCGATTTGTAAAAGTTTTTTTTTTAAATAAACATTGTTTATTCACAAAATGCGGCTGATATTCTGTCGGCGCCTATCAGCATTCATTAAAAATCCTCCAATACAATATTTTTTTTTATCTGTGTGTGTGTAAAATTCACTGTTAAAATACATAGGGGGAGGAGTCGGGGCGCCGGTCAAATGCAAGTCTATAGCAGGCCAAATACTTTTGTCTTACACGTGAGCTGTAGCAGCGCTCCAATTGGCTGTCTCCTATTTCTCGGCCGGGGCGCAAAAATTGCGCCCTGAATATCTGGTTGTTAAGTCTGACGTCAAACGTGACGTTTTGCAATTTCCGGCTCCAAACCAGAAATACAACATTGTGCGCGCGAGCATCAACGCCTACGTGGTGTTCAGGGACGACGAGGACGCGGTGAAGGCCTTGGAGAGGTACGCAGGAACCAGCTAGCTAGCTAACTAGCTAACTAACTGACTAACTGACTGACTGATTGACTGACTAGCTAGGTAGCTAACTAACTAACTAACTAACTGACTGACTGACTGACTAGCTAGGTAGCTAACTAACTAACTGACTAACTAACTAGCTAGGTAGCTAACTAACTAACTAACTAACTAACTGACTGACTGACTGACTAGCTAGGTAGCTAACTAACTGACTGACTGACTGACTGACTATGTTACGGCTGGGCCTTCACACACGCCCTCCCCCGCCCCCACAGCTCGAGCACCCGCCCCCACAACTCGAGCACAGCGTGCTCTCCGCCGCAGGTGAAGCTCGTTCCCGGTAATTGGATGGTTATCCAGCCACAGCCAAACCAGCACACCTGTCTCCACTCCCAATCAACCCTCTGGCTACATCTACCCTGGACTCCCTTCATTCATCGTCAGTTCTTCCCTAAGAATGACCTGGCAAGTATCCTCTGTGACTAGTCGTGAACTTTGCTCTCGTGCCTAATTTTGTGATTCGTTTATATCTTATGTACTGGCCTACCGTGGAGACTTACCCTGTTTTTCTGTTCCTCCACAGCCCACGCCAACCACTACCGCCAGCCCGCCAGGTTGAAACCCCCGGACTCATCCTTTCAGTTTTTCCACTGTAAATAAATACCCTACGGGGCTTCACAGTATTCTGCCTCCGTTGTCGTGTCCTTGAGCCCCCTCACCACCGTGGCATAACAGACTAGCTCGGTAGCTAACTAACTAACTGACTAACTAACTAACTGACTGACTAACTAACTAACTAACTAACTGACTAACTAACTAACTAACTGACTGACTGACTGACTGACTAGCTAGGTAGCTAACTAACTAACTGACTGACTAGCTAGGTAGCTAACTAACTAACTACCTACCTAACTAACTAACTAACTAACTAACTAACTGACTGACTAGCTAGGTAGCTAACTAGCTAACTAACTGACTAACTAACTAGGTAGCTAACTAACTCACTGATATAGTGATATATAAGATGTAGTGATATATAAGATGTAGTGATATATAGATATAGTGATATATAAGATGTAGTGATATATAAGATGTAGTGATATATAAGATGTAGTGATATATAGATATAGTGATATATAAGATGTAGTGATATATAAGATGTAATGATATATAAGATGTAGTGATATATAAGATGTAGTGATATATAGATATAGTGATATATAAGATGTAGTGATATATAAGATGTAGTGATATATAAGATGTAGTTATATATAAGATGTAGTGATATATAGATGTAGTGATATATAAGATGTAGTGATATATAAGATATAGTGATATATAGATGTAGTGATATATAAGATATAGTGATATATATGTAGTGATATATAAGATGTAGTGATATATAAGATGTAGTGATATATGCTCAGAGGTGATGAGATGAGCTAGTCTGCTGCACACATGCCAGCTAAAGAGCTAACTGGAGGCACTTTATTATTTTACTTAAAGTAGATATACAATCTTTCTTATTCTGCTAGAATTGGGCTTCATTGGTAATACCATAATGGCATATTTACAGTACATGGACAGTGGATTGAAGCATTTGAAATGTCTGTTTTGTATAGTATAGTTGGACATGTTTTTTTTCCCAGGTGATAGAGTAATGTCAAAATGACATTATCTGACTGCATTGCCCACAGCAATCCAAAATTCAATTATAATTATGTTATAAATTGATATGGATCAATTTATACCTCTTATTAGATTATAAATACTCTGGTTGTTATGTTTGCCTTTTGGTTGACAGCAAAAGGGAGAGAGGAGGATAGAGAGGGAGAGAAGGAGAGAGAGCAGGATGGTGTCGGCACACCAGAGAGAGAGAGCAAGAACCAGGTGAGAAAGTGGACAGGTAGTCAAGACCACATAAGTAAGTAGCCTTCATAGGGAAGGAGCCTATCTCCTGTTTCCGTAGCGTGAGGCGGCTTAATGTACAAGTTAGTACACCCCCTGGACATGACGCTGGTATGTCGCAGGGTCTTACCCCCTGGGGGGGGGTGGGGGGTCCATGCCACGGTCCATGCCACCCCCCCAAGGCAGCAAACCTAGGGGAAACACTGTTATTCTCATGCTAAAATCGACTGTAAATCCAGATTTTAAAGTTGATATTCTTCCCCGTGGAGCATGCCCCCATAACCTGTGCCCCACCCAAAATGTTAAGCACCAGCCGCCACTGATGTGGACATAAATAAATGGTTAAAATGTGTGCGTGCGTGTGTGTTTGCGTGCGTGTGTGTTTGCGTGAGCGTGTGTGTGTGAAAGAGAGAGAGAGAGTGAGTGAGTGAGTGAGTGTGTGACTGTGTGTGTGTGTGTGTGTGTGTGTGTGTGCGTGTGTGTTTGCGTGCGTGTGTGTTTGCGTGAGCGTGTGTGTGTGAAAGAGAGAGAGTGAGTGAGTGATTGTGTGACTGTGTGTGACTGAGTGAGTCAAAGAGAGATCCAGCAAAGAACTTCAAACAGTATTTTAGAGGGTTAAATTGGTGAAGGTTACTATCAGTGACTCAATAAACACATGATGCACAACAAATGCAACACAATGGTTCCCAAGTATGTTCTTGTAGCATTGTTACAATGTTAATATTTGAAGTTACTGGAACAAACACAGTCTACGGCGTTCCCACTGAGGCCTACCTCTCTGAGACCCCAGCCAGACCTCCCCCAAGGCCAGACCTCCCCCAAGACCAGACCTCCCCCAAGGCCAGACCTCCCCAAGGCCAGATCTCCCCCAAGGCCAGACCTCCCCCAAGGCCAGATCTCCCCCAAGGCCAGACCTCCCCCAAGGCCAGATCTCCCCCAAGGCATCCTCCTCTACTGCGGACTTTTTAACCATGCCCTGTCACATGTTATTTTAGTGAAAAACCCGACCTAACGTCACCCGCGATTGTGAAGCTAACAAGCTAGTTAGCGAATGTGAAAGGGTACAACAGCTAGTTTAAGTATGTCAGTAGTAAGTCTCTATTCTCAATCCTTTCTGTAATAATTGTACCAAATTGGGGCCAGTAACAATAACTTGTGTGTGAGTAAGTTATATGTGTGTGCAAGCATGCTTTTGATATTGCCAAACGTCTCACTTTTAACAGGTGAAGGAAAATAGGAAAATGGACATAACAAAAAAACAGGAAAATGTACAGTACATAAGGATCTTTTTTGGTATAAGGGCAGCAGAGACAAGTACAGGGAGTACTTTAGAGTTGAGAATAGCTAAAGCTGTAATGTTTTGTTTTGAACCAGGTCCACCTGCTAGGAAATATGTAGATTACTACCTGAGATTTGTACCATGAGATTTTTGAATTGTATAGAAACAACTCACTAAAATGGACTATTGCACAACTGATTTGAATAAAAAGTCCTATTGGAAGCCTATTGGAAATTGCTCTCCTATTTAAGAATAAATGTTCTATATCAAAATATGCATGAGAGTCATGGATCAAAAGAGGAAGGGGGCCCACACACACGGACACGGACACGGACAGGCACACACACACACACACACACACACACACACACACACACACACACACACACACACACACACGGACACGGACACGGACACGGATATACACAGTACACACACACACAGACACGCATACAGACACACACACATTGTTACTGACACCCTCAGGTGTCTACCATGAAGAATGGATGACTCACCCTTTTATCCGTCAGTTCTAAATAACGCTCATTTGTCGCCTCATCATTGGCCGACATGAGGCTCAGAGAACATCTGTGATGGAGACATCAATCTCTGTATGTTCTGAACACACCGGCACACACACACACACAGACACACACACACACACACACTCACACACATGCATGCAAGCACACAGATAGATAGATAGACTTTATTTGTCATTGCTACAGTACAGGTACCAAACAACGAAATTTAGGAGGGGAGGCTCCCCTGGTGTTTAGGAAAGGAAAAAGAAACACATTTTAGAAAAAGCATAGATGCATAAAATCACAAGAAGGTAAGGAGCTGGTTTACATCAATAGAGGCTATGTACACAATCCACTGTACTATACTGCACAGATAGTCAACTAGGGTTGTCATATTTCACAAGAAAGTATTTTTTCACATTATTTTAAAGTGTCACAGTTTGCAGGCTTGAAAATGTACATGTTTGTGCCTCAGCACTAGCTGCCATACAATCCGTCCGGACTGTCCTGGGCCCAGAACTTAGGCCTTTTCTGTGTTCAGGGCCTTGACGGCCCTGTGGTAGAAGCTGTCCTTCAGTCTGTTTGTCTTAGCGGCCGGGGTCCTGTACCTCCTGTTCGAGGGCAGCTTGACAAAGTGTTCGTGCCCAGGGTGGGTCGGGTCCTTGGAGATCTTGGAGGCCCTCCTGAGACAGCGTGTTTTGTACAGCTCCTCCAGAGAGGGGAGGGGGGCGCCGGTGATCTTCTGTGCTGTTCTCACGACTCTCTGTAGCTCGCTTCTCTCCGCTGCCGTGCAGCTGTGGAACCAGTTGGAGATGCCGAAGGTGAGGATGCTCTCCACTGCGCCGTGGTAGAAGGCCACCAGCATCTCCTTCTTGCTGTGTTGTTTCTTGAGGCATCTCAGGGTGTATAGCCGCTGTTGTGCCCTCTTGATGGTGCCTTTAGTGTTGTCCTTCCAGGCCAGGTCATCCCGCATGTTGTGTCCCAGGAATCGGAGGTTTGAGACTATCTCCACGCTCTCTCCGTCGATGAGCAGGGGCAGGATCTCTGACTTTTTCCTCCTGAAGTCTACGATGAATTCCTGGGTCTTTGACTTGTTTAACAGCAGGTTGTTAACCTTGCACAGCTTGCTCAATTGCTCTACCTCATCCCTGTACGCCGCCTCGTCCCCCCACAAATACACACAATACACACAAACACATACGTAGGCACAAACGAACGAACGCACGCACGCTCGCTCACACAGACACACAGACACACACACACACACACACACACACACACACACACTCACTCACTCACAGGCAAACACTCACACACACACCACCAGTAACAGCTTGGGGAACAGGGCTGTTAGTTTACAAAGAACTCCGACACAGAGAAACCACAAGCACCGAGAGGCAATTTTCTGGTTCATCTGCTCAAAGTCATATTTGCATATTTAACAAACGCTTTTCTCCAAAGCGACTTAACAACTGGAGATCACAGGGACAGTCCCCACCTGGAGTCAACTTAGGGCAAAGTGCCTTAAACTCAAGGCCTTGCTATTGGCGGTGTGAACTCCCCAGGTGGGATTCAACCTCATGACCTTCTGATCATCAGTCAGACAAACTCACTCTCCCCCGAGCCACTGCCGCTACTCCCAGAGTAGTCGAGTGACTATGACGGAGGTAGTGCCGTGAACATCTTCATTTAGTTTCCCATAATAACGAGCAATTCATATCCTGGGAACACTCAGTAACCAGAGAGCGTGTCTAATCCTCCACAGAAACGGCGGCGCTCTGATTGGCGAGGAAACCGTCAGCCGACCGTATTGATATTGCGGCTTTAAACAGGGTCTTTAACCAGGCCTTGTGTGTTCTTTTGTCAGGTCAGACAGCTTTCGCACGACAGATTCATGCTGGCTTTGACCTTAATTCACTTCAAGGCTGCGTAGTAGGAAATTGGTTCTGTTCTATTTTACATAAGAGGAAAACTGATGACATGAATGGAGGAGAGAGAGAGAGAGAGAGAGAGAGAGAGAGAGAGAGAGAGAGAGAGAGAGAGAGAGAGAGAGAGAGAGAGAGAGAGAGAGAGAGAGATTCAAAGTGAAAGTGTTCTGCTCTGGCTTGCTGGAGTGCTGAACACTAAACGGTGAGACGTGCCGTCCTAGAAACAAATAAATCTGGTTTCATGCTGTTATGACATTACCGAACGACACGGCTTTATCAGGAAACAGGAAATGAAACAGTAGAGTAGCAGGAAGCAGCGAACCACGGAACACAATAATGTCATAACGGCACATAATCTCATTCTCTCTCTCTCTCTGCAATATATACCAGCGTGTGTCACTAACACCACCACAACAACAACAACAACAACAACGACAACAATATCAGTCCCCTTGAGACAGATGTAAACGCAGCACTCATGGACAATATGCATTGTCGTGTCTGAGAGAGATAGCGTGAGAGGGCCTCTTCCAGGCTGTGTGACATTCTATTTATTTTTTTATCAAAGGAGGAGACTGTCATCAACTGAATGGAGAGAGAGAGAAACAGAGAGAGACAAAGACAGAGAGAGTGAGAGAGAGACACACATACAGAGAGAGAGAGAGAGACTGAGAGAGAGAGACAGAGAGAAAGAGAGAATGAGAGAGAGACAGAAACAGAGAGAGACAAAGACAGAGAGAGTGAGAGAGAGACACACACATACATACAGAGAAAGAGAGAGAGAGAGAGAGAGAGAGAGAGAGAGAGAGAGAGAGAGAGAGAGAGAGAGAGAGAGAGAGAGAGAGAGAGAGAGATAGCGTGAGAAGAAGAAGCATTGTCGTGTCAGAGAGAGATGGTGTGAGAAGTGGCTACGCTATCTGCAGTCATAGATAGGTCCAGAGCAGTCTGTCAGGTTGCAGCGTATACAGGAGGAGGGGAGCGGCTAGTTAAATAGTCTATCTGCAGCCAGGGACACAGTCTCACAGAAATGTCTGGCTATCAAATGTTAATCCCCAGCCCACGGTGCTTTAATGCCCAGACCTATACACTATATGTGGTATATGGAGCTTTGAGAAGCTCCATTATTGGGTTCGTTCATGCACATTCTATGAAGATGTATTTGTTTAATGTGGTCGTTCCACATATCCTATCCAGCACCCGATAGAAAGGCAGAGAGAGGGAGAGAGAGTGGGGGGGGGGGGGGGAGAGAGAGAGAGAGAGTGAGAGAGAGAGGGGGGGGAAGAGAGAGAGAGAGAGAGAGAGGGGGGGGGGGAGAGAGAAGGGGAGAGAGTAAGAGAGGGAGAAAGAGGGAGAGGGAGGGAGGGAGGGAGGGAGGGAGGGAGAGGGAGGGAGGGAGGGAGGGAGGGAGGGATGAGTAGGAGGATGGGAGCTCACAGGAGCCTTGTGATGTGGGTCGTCTCAGGATACTGGTCAGCATGAAGCAACCTGCTCATAGGCCACCTGTTCATGACCACCTGTCACTACCTGAGGAAACAATACAGTACACACACACACACACACACACACACACACACACACACACACACACACACACACGCACGCCTCGCTCTACTACTTTTAGATACACCTGCCAAGGTGTATGTGGAGAGGGGGGGGGGGGGGGTGTGCCAAGAAAGGTGTGTGTGTATGTGTGTGTGTTCTCCAGGGAAAGAAAAATTCCATATATTCAGTGAGTGGCAGTTCTGGTGTCTGTTTCAGTCCCACTACTATCCTGTTGGGTAACCAGCTGCAGCCTTATGTACCTTGTGAGTGTACTGTGTTCAGGTGTTCAGGTGCTTTCACTCCTCTGTAATGACTTCCCCCCTCTCTCTCTCTCTCTCTCCACCTCCCCCTCCTCCATCCCTCTCCCTCCCTCGCTCGCTCTTCCTCTCCTCTCTCTCTCTCCACCCCTCTCCCTCCGTCAGTCCTCCTCTCCTCTCTCTCTCTCCCCTCCCCCCTCCTCCATCCCTCCCTCCCTCCCTCCCTCCCTACCTTTGCTCCTCCTCTTTCTCTCTTTCTCCCCCCTCCCCCCTCCTCCCTCCTTCTCTCCCTCCTCCTCCCTCTCTCCCTCCTCCATCCCTCTCTCCCTCACTTCGCTCACCTCTCTGTCTCTCCCCCCTGCCCATCCTCCATCCCTCCCTCCCTCTCTCCCTCCCTTTGCTCCGCCTCCTCCTCTTCTCTCTCTCTCTCTCTCTCCAGGCCTAAGTGTGTCCCCTCACCTCTGGATAAATGTGTTTACACTTCTAGTTGTTCCCGCGAGACATGGCGACATGTCTGCTCTTGAACGCAACGCTTTGTGCCCATTACTGTTCTATCATCATTAGGGATGTTCATCCCTCCTTCCCTGCTGGATGAGTAGAGAGGAATGAGAGAGAGAAAAGAAACCTGCAGAGCGCTAATGCTAAGGTAAAACGGTTGTACAGCGCTCCCTCTATAAACAGAGCCATCGCTGGAGAGAGTGTGGAATGTGGATTATGGATAGGCTGTGGCTGTGGCAGTTGGCTGATTATGAATCTCTCTGAAAAAAAAAACTGAATCTTAAATGTCGCGAACCCTCGTGTGATTGAGATTCTCGGGGCGTAGGAAGTCGGAAGTTCGGAAGATGGAACATGTTGTTGTTGTTGTCAAGTCTCCAACTGCTCCTCCCTGCCCCGGGTGCCTCCTCTGCTCCCCCCCCCCCCCACCCCCTTATGACGCCAGTGACGCCCCTCCAGATCCGTCTCTGCCCTGCCGTGTGTTTACAAACCCCGTCCAACTCGCACGCATCGCTCGACATGAGAACATGGATAGATAGATACACCTTTATTGATCCCCGAGCAGGAAATTATATTTTTTGCACACCCTCCCCTCCCCCGAAACAGCACACACACACACACACAACACACTCCGAGGAATAACAGAGCTCTGGGCTCTTGCCTTGCTGAAGGCCACAACAGCACAGCAGTGGTGGTAGGACACCTTAGATATGATGCCAGCAACCCTCCAGTGAACCAGCGACCTTCTGATTGCTGGACGTCTGGACTGTGTGTGTGTGTGTGTGTGTGTGAATGTGTGTGTGTGTGTGTGTGTGTGTGTGTGTGTGTGTGTGTGTGTGTGAATCGGCCATTGTAAAGTGCTTTGGAATAAGATGCTATGTAAGTGTAGTCCATTATGCAGTCCATCACCTCTTCTCAGTTAGTCCACCACGGCGCTGCTAGAACTCAATAGACGACTCCTAGACCTATTTGAATTTACAGTTTGCCCTCAGACTCTGAATTTATATCGCTACTTATTGAATGATTCATCCGTGGGTCTCCCAGTGGTGGTCTAGTCTGGCACCACTCCGGTCCAAGATGGCTCTCTATTAGGCCTAAACGGACTACTAATGTCATTTGCTATCCTCCGGGTTAAATGAAAAGGCAATAAAAAATTAAATTTGATTGATTTTTTTTATCAGTATTTATTAAATCGCGGGGTACATCCAACTAGTCAGTGTTATTGTTCCTTTCATCATCATTATCATCATCATCATCATCATCATTGTGATAGGTGAAAGTGGTAGTTAATAACAATGGTTCATGGATGTAATCTATCTCCATCCTAGTCGTACCACCTACCACTCAGACACTAATATACACCCTACAGTACCCGATGACAACCATAACCACAGGGAATGCATGTACACAGCCTATAGTCCATTAACAACCTCATTAACGCTGGTAGAGAGACTCAATTAGCGCTTCATGGACTGGGACATTAATGAAGGCAGTCTGCAGGCTGCCAGCTGGATTAAGGAATATACATGAGTGACATTGGCTTGTAAATCACTCCTCTTCACCTGTCCTCCCCCTTTCCCTCCTATGTCCTCACAGACACACACACACACACACACACACACACACACACACACACACACTATATTTCCCTCTCACACTGTACATACTGTACACACACACACACACTATCTTTCCCTCTCACACTGTACATACTGTACACACACACACAATATTTCCCTCTCACACTGTACATACTGTACACACACACTACACACGCACACACACACACATACACACACACTATCTTTCCCTCTCACATTGTACATACTGTACACACATACACTACACACACACACACTATCTTTCCCTCTCACACTGTACATACTGTACACACATACACTACACACGCACGCACACACACACACACACACACACACACACACACACACACACACACACACACACACACATACACACCTACCGTACCAACAGTGGACTGTCATTTTGCATCCACTAAGTGTGGACCTATGTTTCTGGTCATTAAAAAAAAAAAAATTAGAATAGAAAATTTACTTTTAAGGTCCTTTTCCATAATATAACTGCAAAAGTGCTTTTTGATGTTTTTAAAGAAATTGCCAGGAGGGGACTTGCTATCAAAGTATTTGACCCATGTCTAGCTATCAAAGAGGGGATCTCCATTTCCTTCACACATTCTGGCCTTAACGACCCTCTGTGGTCTAGATGTTGTGTATTGGAGCGGAGCCTTGTGCCATTGTTTTCAAGTCTCTAGTCCATTGTATGGCCAAACAGGGTTTAACTTATTGGGGATAGGCCTCCATGATGTTTATGCTATTGCTATTAAAGTCAACCCTACCAAACACATTGTGTTACCCTTTACTGTTAAGTCACTCACTGGAAACATGTAATTGATACATATACTGAACAGACTTCGCCATGGTGTGTCATATTCTCAGGTAGTAGAAATTGACACAGCCCTTTGTGTTCAGAAGCAAGCAGCAAGTGGAGATGCCACCTCCACTACCACAAGGGGGGGTTATGAATTAGCATTCCATTGTCCTAGAGCACATGATCAAAGGTGGCCCACTCCATTGTCCATTGGAAACTAATTTGAGGGACAGTTGCAACCCAAACCCTGTCTTAGGCGGGTGATGATGTGGACATTTTTTATTTTATTTATTTCCCTGACACTAAAATATAATACGGTTTTACGAAGTTCGCCCATTCCATTTTCTACATTGCTGATTTATTTAAGTAGGTCATATCAGAATTCACCAGGACAAATGTTCCGTTGTCCCGCACCCCCGTCTCCCCCCTGCACCCCCGTCTGCCTCCCCCACCCCAGACGCGCTGTGCCTTGGTCCATTTGTCCAGGCCGCCTCTAGAGGAAGTGCCATCTCATTATTTATCTCTCATCAGCTCGGCGCAAATGGCTTGAATGTATGCTAGTGTGATTTCTGGCGGGTTTTTGTATCGTCGATTTACATATCAAAGTAAAGGACGCTGCTCTTGGGCGGCAGATAGCTCACCAGCGGTTTTGGGACAATGCAGCTCAGAGTCAGGACCCAGACACAGAGATTGTCTTGGAAATTGACTGTTAAAATAATGTACTGTTTATACAGGGACTGTTAGGAGAATGCCTAATCATATTCCATAGAAAAACAAATATACAAACTCACAACTGTATTTGTTGATGTGATGCATTATAAGTGATTAGAAACAATTGATAGTGTAATCTTTATGAAACATTTTCATTTGTAATGTCTACTTAGAGCATTTCAATAGAAAGTTTTTTTTTTTTGCTAAATTAGAGAGCCAAAACTCTCTACATACCCCCATCTGTTGACATTTAATACTGACAGTGATTTGTGGAGGGCACAGCAAAAGGCTAAATCTAGAAGCTAGATTGTTACTAAAGACAAGTTTATGTCTTAAAGAATATGACTGCAAGATGTATGGCATGGAGCACCATCCTTGTGTCTGCCTCCTCCTGATCACTGTACAGTGATGTCAAACTGCTGACTCCTGCTGTGTAAATGCTCTTAAATGAGCTGTATAGATTGTAGATATTGTATTTTTGCCATCCAGCGTCTCTTCATTCTGGTCAAAGTTGTCAATGGCTGCATCAATTATCCCATGTTCTGTGGTTCTTGTCAGTCCATTTGGAATGTAAACACCTTTGCTTCTCTGTAATTGATCTGCTGCTACTGATGTGAGAAATTGACGCACTTCATCATACGACACACAATGACCCATCATGTGTAGCTTGTTGATAAGGGCCTTGCTGCCAAACTCATGATGGATCATAATCCCAAGTCCTAGAGTTTGTTTCGAGCTGATAGAATGTTCCTTTCTGAAAAATAGTGTCCTAGGCAACTTCTGTGATACTTTGCATCATAGGCAAAAAGATCTTGATAGGTCAGCATACGGTGATGTATTATTTCATCAAACCTCTCTGAGGCTGCATTGAGGACCTTTGACCTTGTACTTTCACCTGTACCGGTACAGATAGGGGTCAGGCCTTCTCTCTTTGTGACTTTCCGGCTGCAATTGAAACATTGGCTGCAAATGAAACACTGGCTACGGATGTCAAATCTAGTGTCTCTGGACAGTCTAAGTCTTTTACTTTGACACTGATCCTGGGGTGGTTCTTGATCACTGGTTGTAGGCATATGTGTGCTTGAATAACTGGCCCGACATGACTTGTGATATGAAACCTTGACCTTGAAGGACAGTATGTCATCTGAGTGGGCCGATAGTCTCTTATGAACTTCATCATCTCGTCCTTGAGCAACGTTCAGTATGGTTCTGAGTCCTTGTAAAGTGGGATTCTTGACATATGGATTATTTTGATGTCCTTGTAGAGCTTTTTCACATAATAAGCAGACCTTTTCATCCAGTGTCTGTAAATATGTCTGGCTAGCTGTCTGCGTTGGCCCTGTTGGCTCCATTGTTACAGTGAACTCTGGTAAATATCTTCACCTGTCCTCCCCCTTTCCCTCCTATGTCCTCACAGACACACACACACACACACACACACACACACACACACACACACTATATTTCCCTCTCACACTGTACATACTGTACACACACACACACACACACACATACACACACACTATCTTTCCCTCTCACACTGTACATACTGTACACACACACACACACACACACACACACACTATCTTTCCCTCTCACAGTGTACATACTGTACACACATATGTGTGTACAGTATGTACAGTGTGAGAGGGAAAGATAGTGTGTGTGTGTGCGTGTGTAGTGTGTATGTCATACACACTACACACGCACACACACACACACTATCTTTCCCTCTCACACTGTACATACTGTACACACATACACTACACACGCACACACACACACACCGTTGTTTTTGAGGCCAAATCATCCAACAAAAACAGAACAACAGCAGCAGCAGCGTTATCACCGTCTCCGACAATAACGAGCCCCCCCCCAAATAATGAGTCTGATTCTCTAATTCCATTAGTCTGCCGGTGATATTACCCAAACACCTCCGTTCAGCTTCTCTGTTTTCGCCACTAATTACCACAGTTGACTGCTCCAGCGAGCTGCTTCCTGTAGGCGTCTCTCTCTCCAGTGTCGTTCTCCTCTTAATCAGTTGGCTGCACATCGTTGGGGAAGTTAAACCCGGGGGGGGAGAGGGGTGCGGTAGGGAGGAGTGGGGGGGGGAGGGAGGGGGGGTGGCCGTACGGGGCTGTTTGCGGATACATTTTTCGTATTCAAGTTGCCATGCAGGAAAAATGTCATTGCTGGATTCCCCTTTCCCCATCTGAGATGTGTGTATGCATCAGATGTACACACAGTACAGGTGATAGGTGCACAGTACAGGTGATAGGTGCACAGTACAGGTGATAGGTGCACAGTACAGGTGATAGGTAGGTACAGGTGACAGGTGCACAGTACAGGTGATAGCGATCAGTCTCGTCGAAAAAAACACCTGTTCTTTTTTTCGACGCATGTGAAAGCACTCTTTTTTACAGAGAGTCCCCCTTCTACCTCCCACTCTCCCTCTCCCCCTCTACCTCCCCCTTTACATTTCCCTCTCCCCCTCTACCTCTCCCTCTCCCTCTCCCCCTCTCCCTCTCCCCTCCCCCTCTACCTCTCCCTCTCCCTCTCTACCTCTGCCGCTCCCCCTCTCCCTCTCCCCCTCTACCTTTCCCCGCCCCCTCTACCTCTCCCTCTCTCCCCTGTGAGAACTGTGAAATAACAAGGCCCTGTGTCAGGTATTCCTCCCTCCCTCCCTCCCTTGTGGATTCGACGCCCCCGCTCCACCCCGCCTCGCTCCCTCCCTCTGCCCCCACCCACTCCACTCCACTCCACACAAGTTTAACAATAACAGGCCCGAGCCATAACAAATCAATGCTCACTAGGGAGTGTCTCAATTCCCCTGTAACAGCCAGTAGTGTCGGACTGAACAGGAGTCGCCAGCCCCCCCCCCCCCCCCCCCCACCCACTCACCTCATTACCATGTAAATGCAGTCGCCGAGAACGAACGTCAGACCGAAAACCTCAGAAGAGAAAAGGGGGGGGGGGTGGGGAGCGGGTGGGGAGCGGGTGTGGGGGGGGGGGAGAATCGATACGAGTAGAACACGGAGCCGCTCGCTCTCTGGAACGATGTGGTTGAGAGTGTGTGCGTTGTGTAGCGGTGTGGTGGGGGTCGGCGGTGTTATGGGGGGGGGGGGTCCTATCCTAGCGTGCTGGCTAGGACGTCGCAGCCGCGTTCTGCTGCAGCTGATCTCATTTTGTCCTGAGGCGGCCGCAGACGTGCCTGCAGCATAACAACAAGGCTGCAGGCTGCAGGCTGGAGCGAGCTTACACACACACACACACACACACACACACACACACACACACACACACACAGAGACAGAGAGTGTGGTTACACACACACACACACACACACACACAGAGACAAAGAGTGTGGTTACACACACAGACAGAGTGTGTGGTTACACACACACAGAGACAGAGGGTGTGGTTACACACACACACACACAGAGACAGAGAGTGTGGTTACACACACACACACAGAGACAGAGAGTGTGGTTACACACACACACACACAGAGAAACAGGGAGTGTGGTTACACACACAGAGAGACAGAGAGTGTGGTTACACACACACACACAAACACAGAGACAGAGAGTGTGGTCACACACACACACACACACACAGAGTGTGGTTACACACACACACACATAGTGTGGTTACACACACACACACACACACAGAGACAGAGAGTGTGGTTACACACACACACACACACACACACACACACACACACACACACACAGAGTGTGGTTACACACACACAGAGACAGATAGAGTGTGGTTACACACACACACACACACAGACAGAGAGTGTGGTTACACACACAGACACACACACACACACACACACACACACAGACACAGACACAGACAGAGAGTGTGGTTACACACACACACACACACACAGATAGAGTGGTTACACACACACACACAGACAGATAGAGTGGTTACACACACACACACACACACACACAGACAGATAGAGTGGTTACACACAGACACACACAGACAGATAGTGTGGTTACACACACACACACATAGACAGATAGAGTGGTTACACACACACACAGACAGATAGAGTGGTTACACACACACACACACACACACGTACACACACACGCACAGACAGATAGAGTGGTTACACACACACACACACACACACAGACAGATATAGTGGTTACACACACACACACACACAGACAGATAGAGTGGTTACACACACACACACACACACACGCACACAGATAGAGAGAGAGTGCAGAGAGGGTATAAAACTGTGGTACTGTGGTAGAAAACACACAGGCATGCATGCATGCTGTAATGTCTGCAGTGTGCACTAGACTGCACCTTGATTGCAGAAAAAGTGAGATTTTACATTACATTGCACACACACACATGCACACACACACGCACGCATGCACATGCACACACACGCTCACACACACACACACACACACACACACACACACACACACACACACACACACACACACATTTAATATCTTTATTTGCGTTCACATTTTACAATAAAATTCTTGAACACAAACAGTATTAGTTGCACCAGCATAGGACACTCGATAATTCAAGCTTTACAATCTGTCTATGCGTACAGGTAGCAGCGTCTCCTCCATATGTGGCGGCTGCCAATTATTGCAGATATTGAGCAGAATTTTGCCACAGCCTTTGCTTTAGGCTTGGGAATTCCTGCCATCTGCAACCCCCTGACGGCTAGTCTGTGGACATTACCAAGGCTTCCAAATATAAACACTAATAATTTACATTTGTACCCAAGCTGTACAATGGCATCTTTGAGTGGATGGTACTTCACAACTTTGGTAAGAAAGGCCTCTTTCTTTCACACACACACACACACACACACACACACACACTATATGCTGTATGCAACAGACTGAACTTTGGTTGCAGAAGATAACACACACAGACACACGTGCACACACAAATAGCAAACACACACACACACACACACACCAAGGACTTGTGTTATCTTCTATCTTCGTGTGTATGCACGTGTGTCTGTGTGTGTTACCTGAGATACACTGGCTCCCTGAAATGTTCTATCTGTGTTTTTGAAATTATAAAATGGACTGAGGAGAGGAGAGGGCAACCGGAGCTCCATAACTCACTCCTGTGCCAGCGAGAGTGTTAACAGGCGTGACTAATGAACTGTCAGCTGCTCCCCGTCCCCTCTCCCCCCCCACACTGATGGATGGGCCCGGAGAAGTCACTGGTAAATACAATGTATTATTCTGAAATGACATATTGGTGGAAAAGTGTGTCATTATGGAAAACGTTTCCATAACAAGATGGCAGCTATATTCTTGATTCTTTAATCTTCATAATTTAATTATTCGTTTGATTAAACGAATAATCCCCCCCCCCCCCCCCCCCCCGGGTATTCTCCTGTGGATTTTCCTCTCTGTCTCCGGGAGAGTGATGGAGCTGTAGAGAGATAGATAAGAGATTAACAGCAACTGATGGGAAAGGCATGGAGAGTCTATTACCCCCCCCCCCCCTCTCTCTCTCTCATCTCCATCTACCTCATCTGTCAAAATATCAATACACAACAATCCTTTGAAGAGCGGGGACCACGTTCCATCTCAGACTGGGTCAAACACACGGACTGACTGAGCTGTGGAAGAAGATTTGCTGAACCTTTCCAAACGTCTTTCTCTTTTAAGATATTAGTTCTTTTTTTTTCTTTCTAAAATGTTTTAATTTTAAGTAAGAATAAATTATTTATTTTATGGCGTAATGAACACTTTGAAGACAGTACCAGTGGTAGGAGTTGCAGTAGAGATGTTGCAGAAAGGTTGTGAGGATGTTGCTGAAAGGTTGTGAGGATGTTGCAGAAAGGTTGTGGGATGTTGCAGAAAGATTGTGAGGATATTGCTGAAAGGTTGTGGGGATGTTTGCAGAAAGGTTGTGTTGATGTTGCAGAAAGGTTATGTTGATGTGGCAAAGACGCTGCAGACACAAAACAAATGGAAAAAAAACAAGATTTTCCCTACTCCCAACTGTTGTAGAGTAGATAGTGTAGATGTTGTAGAGTAGATAGTGTAGATGTTGTAGAGTAGATAGTGTAGATGTTCTAGAGTAGATAGTGTAGATGTTCTAGAGTATATAGTGTAGATGTTCTAGAGTAGATAGTGTAGATGTGGATGGGCCGAGGGGGGGGGGTTTCATAACAACTTTATTGTCACACTGCATGTACTGGGATACAGGGGAATGTATGAAACAAACATAGTCGCGAATGTATGAAACAAACACAAAGTCGCGTCTCGAACTTGCGGCCTCTGACTTGCTAATACACGTGACCGTCTCTTCAAATCCCCGATGTTCAACCAGCTACGCTACTGAAAAGCTAGCGATTCGATAGCGTGGGTGGGGGAGGTACTTAAGGAGTGAGTTTTTACCACCTCAACTCGGGTATATATGACAGTAATTGCTGTAATAAGCACATCTCATCCCCCAGAGAGAGAGACAAAGTTTCATTATCCCAGCTCACCTCTCCTCCCCCTCACAATCAGAGCAGACAGGTAATGAGAGAGCAGAGGGACACAGCTCATATAGACCACGTCATTTGTTCTCTTCATCGTCTTTTCATAATCACCACTGATCACATGATCACCTGACCATCCACGACCCTCCAAGACCAGACACATATGGACTTTTCCATTGACCAGACCTTCAGAAACGCGTCTCCATTATATAAACAACAGACCTGGAGCGAGCCGGGACAGTAGGAGAAGTTACGTGTCATAAGAGCACTTCACTTTAATAAGTGCCGCTATACAGCTCAACAGGGGGGGAAATGCGATAAGAATTATGTCAAAATGCAGCACTATCATGCACAGATCAGCCTTAAAACATGTAATGTTAGATAGATAACGTTAGACAGGGAGCGATGTATTTCTACGGAAAGGCTGTGCTTGACGCTTCCATTGGACTGACAGTACCATACAGTACTGTAGTGTGTAAAGGCAGGAAAGGCACACACATACCCACACACAAACACACACACACACACACAGGCAACAAGCAACGTGAGATCGGTGCTGTAGGTCTGAAACTCAGTGGGGTACCAAGGTCCTCCCACCACCCACCCCCTCCCACACACACACACACACACATCACACACACACATCACACACACTCACACACACACACACACACACACACACACACACACACACACACACACACACACACACACACATCAAACTCACACACACACCCCTATCCTAGCATAACACAGGGGTCTTAAACCCTTTTTTTTTTTTTTTACCAACGAGAGCTACTTAAAAAAAAGACGTCGACCTACTCAATTTTCTCCCCCTTTATTTCCCTTCCCATTAAGGACAGACTTGATGACACTGCAGGTTCAGCTTCTAAAAAAAAAAACACACTATTCTCCTTCTATTCACTGCTCTCCCAGTGTAGCAGCTTAGCTGATCCACCCAGCTCAGCATCCATTCCTGAGGTGTAATCCTGCAGCGTAAGCATGGCCTCCTATTCTCCACCGCTCATTCAGGGGGGGGGGGGGGGGCGGAGGAGCCGGTGGCCCCTGACTGACAATAAGGCATTAACATGATAGACGGGGGCTTCCCTGTCTGCTCCGGTGGCTATCGCTACACTAGGTCACTCGTCTTGTCTTCAGCTGGGTTCACATCGTCACGACAGACGACCAAGGGGAGACATTTTAGACAAATGGGTGCTTGTGGTGACCCAGCTCCACCGGACTTCCCGCTGCTGAACGGAATAAAAAAATGGGAGAGAGTTTTCACTGAAGACGTTTTTTTTTCCGATGCCATCGCGCTGCGTTTTGAAAAGAAGTTCTGTATCGTCATCTTTAATTCACTCGTTTACGAGCCGAGGGTGAATAGTTTCGCTCAGATTGCATCGAGTGTTCCGGAACTCTTTGGCAGTTGGTGAGGTAACTAAAGCTCGAAAAACTTTTTTTCCAAGATGGCCACCGTTAGCCAAAATGTCCGTAATCAAATCGAGAGCTAAAAACAAGAAGACAATCAGGCTGGAACGGTGTCCGTTGCCGTTAGACTGGCAGCTCCCGGGGTGTCAGGTAGACCAGGACGGTGACGAACAGCAGGCCACAGAACGACCCGGCACTTAGCCTGATGAGAC
>NC_137690.1:45776503-45806503 GCF_963989245.1 Nansenia antarctica | reverse complement strand
CTGACACAGTAACATATATTTTGATTCTGAGACTTGAATGAATGAATGAATGAATGAATGAATGAATGAATGAATGGTCTTTATTGTCATTAATACAGTACAGGTACCATACAACGAAGGTTAGGAGTGGGGGCTCCCCTGGTGCTTGGAAAAAAGACTAAAAACAAGAGGGCCAAGGGTAAAATAAAAAAAGGGAAAAGAGCTGGTTTACATAAATAAAGGCTATGTACACTATCTACTATACTATACTACTATACTATACAATAAAACACTGTGCTGTACTCTATGCTATGCTATAAATATCCTAATGTTTTCCTATATCTGAACCTTATGTACACAAGGGTTGTCATATTGCACATAGTATTTGTTGCACATTCATTAAAGTGTCGCAGTTAGCAGGTTTAGAATGTTCACAGTTGTATTTCAATATTGCACTTATGTTTACAATCTAGTAGCTGCCATCAAATTGTCTAGATTGTCCAGGGCCTAGAACCTAGGTCTTTGCTGTGTTCAGGGCCTGAATGGCCCTAGGGTAGAAGCTGAGCTTCAGTCTATTTGTCCGTGCGAACATGGTCCTGAACCGCCTGCCTGAGCGCAGCCGAACAAAGTGTTCGTTCCCAGGGTGGGATGGGTCCCTGGAGATCTTGGAGGCCTTCCTGAGGCAGCGTGTGTTGTACAGCTCTTCCAGAGAGGGGAGGGGGGCGCCGATGATCTTCTGGGCCGACCTCACGAGTCTCTGTAGCGCTTTCCTCTCTGCGGCTGTGCAGCTGGAGAACCACACGCAGATGCAGTAGGTGAGGATGCTCTCCACTGTGCAGCGGTAGAAGGTCACAAGCAGCTCCTGTCTGAGGTGGTATTTCCTGAGGACTCTCAGGAAGTAGAGCCGCTGTTGTGCCTTCTTGATGATGGCTGCTGTGTTGGTCCTCCTGTATGTGCACCCCCAGGAATCGGAGAGTTGAGACTCTCTCCACGCTCCCTCCATCGACGAGCAGGGGCTGGACCTCAGATTTTTTCCTCCTGAAGTCCACGATGATTTCCTGGGTCTTTAACTGGTTCAGCAGCAGGTTGTTAACCTTGCACAGCTTGCCCAGCTGCTCCACCTCATCCCTGTACGCCGCCTCGTCCCCCCCCGAGATGCAGCCCACCACGGTGGTGTCGTCTGCAAACTTTATGATGGAGTTGCTGGGGTGGACGGGGGTGAAGTCGTGGGTGTAGAGGTTGTAGAGGATGGGGCTCAGCACGCATCCCTGGGGGGACCCAGTGCTGAGTCTGAGGGCTGTGGAGGTGTGGGAGCCCACCCGCACCCTCTGGGGGCGGTCAGACAGGAAGTCCTTGATCCATGCGCAGATGGAGTGTGATAGTCCCAGGTCAAGTAGTTTGGTCACTAGCCTGTCTGGAAGGATAGTGTTGAAAGCAGAGCTGAAGTCCACAAAGAGCAGTCTCACGTAGCTGTTCCCCCCCTCCAGGTGGGATAGAGTGGAGTGGAGAGTCGTCGCGATGGCGTCCTCTGTGGACCTGTGGGCTCTGTAGGCGAACTGGTATGGATCCAGGCTGGGAGGAATGTGACTATGTGGGCCCGGACCAGTTTCTCGAAGCACTTCATGATGATTGGTGTGAGTGCCACCGGGCGGTAGTCGTTTAGGCAGCTCACCGTGCTTTTCTTCGGGACTGGGATGATTGTTGAGGTTTTCAGGGGACAGGGACAGGGACTGGGACAGGGACTGGTTGAAGATGTTGGTGAAAACCCCGGCCAGCTGGTCGGCACAGTCCCTCAGCACCCGTCCCAGGACGCCGTCCGGCCCTGAGGCTTTTCTGGGGTCCACCGCCTTCAGCACGCGTCTCACTTCATGCTCTGTGAGGGTGAAGCTGCTGAGAGTTGGAGAGAGTGGTGTTTGTGTTGTGGTTACCTCCGTTCGTCCCTCGTCGAACCGGGCGTAGAAGGAGTTCAGCTCTTCCGCCAGCAGAGGGTCGCCCTCAGCGGCTGTGAGCCTGTTGGCTCTGAAGTTTGTCATGTGCTGAACCCCCTACCACACCCGCCTGGAGTCGTTGCTCAGGAAGCATTCCTCAATCTTCTCTCTGTGGTCTGCCTTGGCCTCCCGATGCCACGGTAGGTTAGCCCTGGTGGTGTTGTACAGCAGTTTGTCCTTCGCTGAGAAGGCGTTGTTCCTCTCCTTGAGCAGTTGTCGGACCTTCTCAGTCATCCATGGCTTCGTGTTGGCGTAGACCCGGACACGTTTGTCCACGGTGGCTGAGTTGGTGCAGTTCACTATGTGGTTCAGAACCGACGACGTGAACTGTTCCAGGTCCTCATGCTCATATTCCTGCCATGAGGTGTCATTCAGGCAGATCTGCAGTGGAGCGGACCCTGCTGGCCAGGTTCTGACAGTCTTAGTGGTGATGGGAGCACTTTTCCTCATGGGAGTGTAGGCTGGGATCAGGAGGATGGACACGTGGTCAGACATGCCTAGATGAGCTAGCGGTCTAGCTTTGTAGGCAAGCTTGATGTTGGTGTATACCTTGTCCAGTGTGTTATCTCCTCTTGTTGCACATTTAACATGCTGATAAAACTTGGGTAGTACTACCTTCAGGTCAGCATGATTAAAATCCCCCGCTATGATGTGCACTGCTTGAGGATCTGTGCTCTGTCCACCACTGATAACGTCATGTAGCCGGGCTAATGCTAAGCTAGCATCCGCCCTTGGTGCAATGTAAACAGCTGTTATGTACACTACGTTGAATTCCCTCGGGAGGTATGTGGGTCGGCATTTAACAGTCAAGTATTCCAGGTCTGGGGAGCAGTGGCTACTCACAGTTTTTGTGTTTAAGCACCAGCTGTCCTTCGTAGATATAACCAGGCCGCCCCCGCGCTTTTTCTCGCTAAGCTCCGTCCTGTCCGCTCGGTGTAGCGAGCGGCCTTGTAGCGCGACCGCAGAGTCGACAATGGAAGCGCTGAGCCAGGTTTCTGTGAGAATAATCACACAGCTATCCCCCACGGTGTTGTTGGTAGCTACCTGCAGTCTCAGTTCGTCCATCTTGTTAGCTAGGGATCTTACGTTAGAGAGGAATATACTCGGCAAAGCTGGCTTGTCCGGGCTCCTCCTCAGCCTCGCTAGCAGGCCTCCCCTGCGGCCCCGGCGTTGCTTGCGGTCCCCACGCCGACGTTTGCGCCTCAGGGTCGGGACTGTGTACCAGTCTTTTCCCGGTGTTCGGGCAATATTGTCCGGAATCCTTTGTTGTTTCAGAAACTCCGCTGTTACTGTCCTCCCGTTTTGCGCACCAACTTCTAGTAAGTCGTGCCTGCTGTAGGTACTATTTACACAACAGTTCCCTATAAGTACTGAAATAAAAATGTACATACAAATGTACATAAAAGCCCTAAAAAGCACCGATGGTAGGAGCGCTCCCAGCCTCGCGTGTGAACGCGCCGCCATCTTGGAAACTACCTTCTACAGTCACCCCACAGGTGTTAGCTTTCATTTAATACCAAGATTTAATTTTATTTATAATGCGCATCATAAGATAATACCGCTAATATTATTATGATAATAAGATCATTATGAAGGCCCTTGTGATTGTGGAGATATTCTATATTCACTGTGGGCATGTCATTTCTAGCAGAAAACCAGAAAAATAGGGCCGATAAGAAGAGCGTCTATGCATACCATTGATACTATTGCTTATCTTATCTTTTAAGCTTGACAATCCAATCCATCTTTAAACTTCATCCACTGCCATGTTAAGTTTTTGGCAAACCCACAAAGTTTCCTCAGGAACTTCCTTTTCTAACAGATGAAGTCACTACCAAAACGCCTTACTTTACTCACAGCAGGCTTGTCAGCTCAGCGGTCCGGAAGACGACTGCCTCTGGTTGTAAGGGCTGATTAATTGGCAGCTGTTACAGTATAGTATATACCTCCAGGTGCATTGTGGGCAACGTAGGTCAGTGAGACATTACTAGTGACTAGTAACCATGGAGCCCATTGGTGCCCCAGGGGTCTATTCCCATTAAAAACAAGATTAACATTTGCATGCTAAGATATGCGCTCAGATGGGAAATATCGAAAACTGAAATGTACATTTCCCTAGTCCTCCTGTTCCTTCATGTGCTTCAGATCAGTGATTTATCGGTCTTGTGCCAGTGGACGAGAAGAACAAGAAGTGGCCCAAAGAAGACTGATTGTATTTCCATAAATTATCAGAAAAAAAAACGATTTGGCAATTCGCAGAGTGCTTTCGAGAGAAGGAAGGAGGTGGGGGGCGGGGGGGGCGGGGGGAGGGTGACATTAGCATATCCATGACACAGCCGTGCTTCTCTGGAATCACAAGGTGTTCCAACATCCCCCCCCCCTCCCCCCGCATTTCTATTAATGTGACATGGAGGTTTCCAGAACATTCCACCTCCCACTCTGCCAGCCAACACCTTTTCCGAGGTGCGACAATATAATTACTGCATGTTCTGTTACCGGGGGCATCTGTTCCATGGCAACAAAAAAAGAAAAAGAAGAAGAAGAAGAACAAAAAAAGACCAGTTCGGTTCTTAGCTTCTAGTACAACAACACCTAGACCGGAAGTCGGTGCTGCCTTGACTTCTAGCCAAGTCTCTCTACCGTCTGCTACCGGTATCTCCCTTCAGCGCCCATGACACTCTCACCACACTTGACTGTTTCACTGGCTACAGAGAGATGACTCAGGTGGTAGGTGAGGACACAGAGAGAGAGGGATGACGAGGTTGGGGGAGGCCTCTCTCTCCCCTCTCACGGACGCTGGCCGCCGCCTATTGATTGTACGGGCACGCCTGAGGGTGCCATCGATCAGCGGCGATATGGGCGGATTCGGACGGGGAGTCTGGGAGCGCTGGGGGTTGTTAACACTAGAAGAGCCATGAGGGGTGACTGGTGACCCCTGTGAGTCCATCTTTGCACTTGCTCAAATTTATTCCAGTCCCACTCCTATCTTTTTAGGACAGTCCCACTCCCACTATATTTTTCATTTCTATTGGATGGAGAGCAGAGAGACAGGAAAGTCAGGAGGAGAGGGTTATGTCAGCAGGGTGTGCGCCGGATTCTGACCCATGCCGACGTGGGCATGTGTGTGCACTGTAGACTGTGGTGCTGGACCAAATGTAAATGTAAATGGACCACTGGACCACCCCAGCCATGGTGCTAGACCACTGGACCACCCCAGGCCATGGTGCTAGACCACCCTCTCTAAGGCCACATTCATCTATAAACCATTCATACATTCACTGTTTAAAAAAAAAAAAAATCCAACATTTGTAAACATTGAACAGTAAATATTATTATTAACTACATTACTAACCCTTTACAAATGATCTGTTAAACATACAATAACACACAATACAATCACCTTTTACAAACGTTTAGGAATGTTTATAAGCCATGTAGACCTTGATAAATGAATTGTGCCATGTCATTACTGACACCTAGCCTCACCCTAACCTTGACCTCATTCTAGTCAATCGAAGCTGACCATACAGATATGAAAAGGTTACCTTGATGGCTATCAGCAACATAGAGTGAAAGACAATAACAGTTATTTGCATAATCAATATCTCATTTAGATGAGAAGCCTATGAAAAAGAGACCCTTCATCAAACCCGTACAGTGTGCGTGTGTGCGTGTGTGATTGTGTGTGTCTGTGTGTGTGTGTGTGTGCGCGTGTGCATGTGTGCATCTGCGTGTGCGTGTGTGTGTGCGTGTGCGTGTATGCCTGTGCGTGTCTGTGTGTGTGCATGCATGCGTGATCACACACTGTTTGTGTGATTTGTTCTGTGTGTATATATAGTGTACTTCAGTGTTCACTGATTTGTTTGAAAGCAGCAGTGCTTTAAATATTCAAGAATTACCACACAAGTGTGTGTGTGTGTATCCAAGAGACCCTTCATCAAACCCGTACAGCAAATCACAGGCTTGTGTGTGTGTGTGTGTGTGTGTGTGTGTGTGTTTGTCTCGGTCTGTGTGTGTGTGTGTGTGTGTGTGTGTGCATGTGTGTGTGTGCATGTGTGTGTGTGTGTGTGTGTGTGTATAGGCCTATCTTTCTATTTTCTCCAAATGTGTGTGTGTGTGTGTATAGGCCTATTTTTCAGTTTTCTCCTAATGTGTGTGTGTGTGTGTGTGTGTGTGTGTGTGTGTGTATGTGGCTATAGGTAAAGATGCAAATGGGCAGCACCCGAAAATATATTAGGGCAGCCCCCCAAAACACTGACGTAGGTTCGTAGGATCAACACTTAGGGCCAACGTCCCCGACGAGGATGACATCTACCTACCGCACAGAGACTTCAAGACTTCAAAAGCATCTTCAATGGAGAGATTTTCCATTGATAGTGTGACAGGCTGTGTCACAGGCTGAGTCTACGCTGGGGAAGCCAGCCCTGTGGGCGGTGTGATTCCTCTCCCTCTCACCCCCCCCCCCCCCCCCCCCCCCTCTCACCTCCGCCCTCCCCAGAGACTCTGGTGTGTATCATGAGATCAGACGAGGTGGCGGTTTGACGCCGGATGTCGCCTAGCGGTGTTGACAGAAGAGCTGTGGGCGGTTTGTCGAAGGCTCTGTCAGAAGAAGCGCGCCCAGGGACCATTAACTATGGGCTTCCCTCTCTCTTCATCCATCCATCCCTCTCTCTCTCCATACATCCATCCATCCCTGCCCTCCTCCACAGATGTCACTTTCATCTCTCGAAAGGAAATCTATTTCTCATTATGTAGCTTTCTCTCTCGCTCTCTCTCTCTCTGCCTCTCTCTCTCTCTCTCTCTCTCTCTCTCTCTCTCTCTCTCTCTCTCTCTCTCCCTCTCTCTCGTTCCCTCCCTCTCCCTCTTCTTCTCTGTGTCAGTCCAGTGTAGGGAGAGTGATGGGAGGCGGGAGGCATGTAGCTCATCACCTACCGGGTCTTCTCTTTTATCCACAGGACCTAACATGGTATTCTCACCACGCACTCCCGCCTGTCATACAGAGAGAGGGAGGGAGGAGGAGAAAGAGAGAGAGAGAGAGAGGGGGGGGGAAAGACAGAGGAAGGGAAACATAGATAGAGAGATGACAGAGGAAGAGAGAGAGAGAGAGGGACAGTGAGAGAGAGACAGTGAGAGAGACAGAGAGAGATGACAGAGGAAGAGAGAGATGACAGAGGAAGAGAGAGAGAGAGAGGGAGACTGAGAGATAGAGAGGGAGAGAGAGGGAGACAGAGAGAGATAGGGAGAGAGTGAGACAGAGAGAGAGAGAGAGAGAGAGAGAAGGAGACAGAGAGAGAGAGAGAGAGAAGGAGACAGAGAGAGAGAGGGGGAAAGACAGAGGAAGGGAAACATAGATAGAGAGATGACAGAGGAAGAGAGAGAGAGAGGGAGACAGTGAGAGAGAGAGAGAGAGGGAGACAGGGAGAGAGAGAGAGAGAGGGGGGGGGGGGGAGAGAGGGGGAGACCGCAAGAGAGAGAGGGAGAGAGAGAGGGGAAAAGACAGAGGATGGGAAACATAGATGGAGAGATGACAGAGGAAGAGAGAGAGAGAGAGAGAGAGAGAGACAGAGGGAGAAAGAAGGAGAGAGAGAGAGACAGCGAGAAAGAGAGAGAGAGAGAGAGAGACAGTGAGAGAGAGGGATGAGATTCGTGTGGAGAAAGAGAGGAGAACAAGATGTAAAGGAGGATGGAGCTAATGAACCAACATCTATAAACATGCCCCTTTCTTTGCTAACCCTCGCCATTCTCACTGAGTAGTTGTTGTTCATAATTTGCTTTGGCAGTCTATACTAATGCATTTCAGGCCAATACGACCCATTTGCATTCGCTGTTCAATCAATTTAATTTAAATGAAATGGCCTGCCGTCAAATTGGAAAATTGGGAAATTACAGTGAGAGAGAGAGAGAGAGAGAGAGAGAGACCCCTGGCTTGGAGACAATCCAGCAATGAGGTGGTCCCCTTCATTTAATTTATTACGCAAAAAAAACAAAAACGGATCTGCCACAGTAATGAAATCAGTAGATGGCTGAATCCGGCGCAGATGCCTCCCGATACCTAGAGGTCTCCATTTTAAATATGTTGGAGATGAACCAGCATATACACTCACCACAACAACAACAACAACAACAACAACACGCTCCCTGGCTCCGTATGTGAAGCTGTCAAGGCTCCCACTTTAACCAATGAGAGAATAAATCGTCTGACGTTATTGTAATCTCTTCTCATTATGTAAGAGATTCATTAAAGCAGTCATCCGCAAGTTGCAAATCGGCTAGGCTCACCGATCGGGATAAACAACAAGGTTTTTTAATGAGAATGATGTTCATACCCCCAGCCATGTGAATATTTTATATAATCAGTCGGCGGGGACTCCCGGCGAGACCACAGTGTTGGTGTCTTCTACATGGGAAGCACTGCGTGCATGCGCATAATTTACATTCATACGTCTTACAGAATCACATCATTATAAAACACAGTCACACATCGATGACCTTATAAAACAGACACATCTTGTGACAGCTTCTGTGGAGATGACTGTCTTGAAGGGTTTGTTACCTTTGTTAAAGTTGTTGGCCTTTAACAGTCGGTGTTCAACTAACTTCTTCACCAGGCTGTTACAGCACAGCACACTGCATGACAATCCTGGAATAGCAATGACTCAAACCTGGCCTTATTGGGGGGGAATTTACAGAGTCAAGTATCCTTATTGGGAGTGAATTTACAGAGTCAAGTATCCTTATTGGGGGTGAATTTACAGAGTCAAGTATCCTTATTGGGGGTGAATTTACAGAGTCACGTATCCTTATTGGGGGTGAATTTACAGTCAAGTATTGTACTGTCTACTGACGCCGACAGAAAGGCTGGACTGAAGGACACGGATACCATTCAATTCGTTTTTCTTATTTTTTGTGAAAATTGAATAGATTGTAAAACCTGCGAATGCAGACAACAAAAACATACATGAATACACAGCTCTGACACATTCAAAGACTAAAACAAAGCATATAAATGTTACACAAAGCACGCATCAAACACACTAACCGTGGCATCCCTCAAGTCCTGGCATCACACAATGAACCCATACGCACGGTCTCCCACTATTTAAGCACCTAATCACAGCCCCCAATATCCCTACGCATACCTGATCTATATAATCAAACAATTCCCACGCAGTTATGAGGCATAACTCAAAATAATGTTACTAATATCTAATAATCAATAATTAATAATAACTAATAATTATTCAAATAACATTTAAAATAACATTCCACATTTGTCCCATTTTATAGGCAAAAATATGCACACTGAAACACCCCATCCTAACTGGACAGTACACCTCCCACCTAGCCGATCTAGCTACTAGTCTAGGGAGGCTACCAATGTCCCTTGTTCCTCAATGGGGAGGAGAACAACCATCCTCCTGACATCCCGGTGGAGGACGACCCCGGGCAGCTTGCCAGAGCCTTTCTTTTCTCTTGTTTTGGCTCCTCCTGGAGAGGCAGGGCCCTGGTGAGCGCTCCTGAGAAGGCCTTCCGTTTGAGCTTGTTCACACTTTCTCGAGCATCAGCTGCCACTTCTGCCGCTGATTTCACGGGCCACTCCTCAAAAGGCTTCTCCAGGAATCCAGGTCCATTCTGCCACAGAGAATCTTCGCTCAGTTTTTCAGGAACTGCTCCTCTTGTGCTGATGTCGGCCACATTGCACTCACCGGGGAACCACGACCACTCGGTTGGAGACCCTGTCTTCCCAGGGTCCCACGTTTCCTTGGCTGAGCTCCCGCCTCCTGCCTCTTGGAAGGCTCTTCTTACAAGGATGTTTCCTTTTTGTTTGGCTGGGGACACCAGGCCAATTGGATCGTATAGAGCCGCCACTTGGCTCAGCAGCTCTCTCCTCGACAAGCCGTTGGGTGTATTCTCCCGGACTTCTTCTACCTTGAGGTTGAGGCCTGTCCTCATCTTTCCTTTTCTCTTGGAGAAGTTTACTGATGTCATCATGTAGAGCTGGTCGGAATTCACGAGATACCCAATGCCAACGGCCTTATTATCCTCGTCTTTCAGCTGATTTGGTAGCACCAGGGTTTTGGATGTCGCTCCAGGCCTCTCCCCTCCACAGGTTCTGGCGTCGTCCTTTCTCCTCCCACCTTGGCCAGACCGGACCCACGGCTTTAGAAAGAACCCTCCAGCGCTCAAGATCTCCTCCACTCCACTCGTGATGGTGTCGAGCATCTTCAGATCATCATGGGAAGTCAAGATGTCGTCGACGTAGCTGTCTTTCTCCAAGACACGATGCTCTTCCTCCCTTTCAATGAACTGAGGTAGCCCTGCTGTCTCCCTCATTGCTAGTTGAGCAATGCAACCAGCAGGACGGTCTCCAATGTTCTCCCTCGTGATGGCGTACTCCCCGATGTCCTCTTCAGGATCGTCTCTCCAAAGGACCCTGTGCAGGTGTATCTCTCGGTCCTTCAGCCATATAGAGTTGTACATTTTGGTGATGTCGCCCAGGGCCGCATGCTCCCCAGTCCGAAACCGCAGGAGCACAGCCCTGATGGGGTTCAACACGTCTGGCCCCTTTAACAGAAGGTCATTCATGCTGACACCTTTGTATGATTGGCTACTGTTCCACACTAACCGGACCGGTGTTGTCACAGAATGGGGATTGGGTGCAACCAGGTGGCTCTCGCACCAAACCGGACCTTTCCACTCTTGAATCTTCTCTGGTGTGAGCCTCACTGCTGCGCCCCTCCTTACCATCTCGTGAACCTGCTCTCCGTAGGCAGTTCGCCACTCCGGCTGTTTCAGGAGGCGTTTCTCCGTTCTTAGGAATGTTGCCATCACAGCTCCTCTGTTGTTCGGTAGACTGGATGGATCCTCTGTCCAAGGGTAACTAGCATCCCAATGTGGAGCATCGCTGTGGTGATCGCTGGCGACATAGGACAGACCCTCCTTTATCCTCTCCAGCTCCTTTTCCTCCGCCAGGGTCATCTCTTTTCCACCCGGCTGGCACGCTCCACAACGACATCCCCTGCATTTGGGTTCACAGGCTGCCCCGATGCTCTCCCACTTCCACCATTCCAACACTTCTTTGTTGGTTGCCATTGAGCTCCGGACTCTGGAGTCGCTTTCCTGCCTCAGTCCACTCTCCCTGGTCTCTTCGCAGCACCCGATACACTTGACGATTTCCTCATACTTGGCCGCTGCTGTTCTCATTGATCGGGCGAAGTGTGTCTTGGACACGTAGGTCACCATCTCCACATCTTCAAACAGATTGGGATGCGTCCCACTCACAATCTTTCCAAGTGGTCCTTCCCACAGGACCAGGTCTCCTACTACCTTCACAGGACAGGGAACCAGCCGCCCCTCTCTTAGGCTGATGAGAAGCTCAATACTCCTTGGCCGGACTAACTCCTGGGTCTTGACCTCGGGGAAGAATCTTTTCAGTTGCTGTGGTTCGATGGCATGGTGCACCTTGGCTCTTTCATCTAAGCCGTAGCAGACCAACTGGTGGGCTCTTTCACCTTCCGGGGTCCTGAACCTCACCTTCAGGAGGTACCTTTTGGTGTTGGCTGTCACAGTCATCCCTCCGACGCCCTGCACCACTAGTGTGATTTTCTCGCTATTCAGGCCAAGCCTACTTGCAGCCACGTGGGTAATGTAATTTGTATCTGATGCGAGATCTATTAGAGCACCAATTTGTTGCCCGTCGTTGGCAGTGACCTTCAGGAGCATCATTATTACCGGACACTCGTTTACTCCATTCTCTTCCAGGAGCTTCCCGGCTTTTGCTTCAGTGCAGCTCGTAACTGCTGTCTTATTCGTGAAGGCTCTCCTGACTTTTCTCTCAATCTCTGGAGCGAGTTGGGACAAGACCTCTTCCTGTTCAACGGTCAACCTCCTTGCATGTTCAACGCCGCTACTTGGAGTTTCTCTCTTTTCCCCACCATCCCTCTTACTGTCTCTACTGGGGCACAGCCCAATGAAAAGGGCTACCTGTAGGCGAAATCATTTTTCTGTTTTTTACATGTGCTTAAACTACAGATTGTAAGCTTTCAAATGATGCATCATACATTGAAATTGGAAACAAATTGAAGACGACATGAGTATTTGAAAGTTGCTACACCTGAAATCACTAAGCAGAGAAAATCCCTTTCAAAGATGTTGTTTTTTCCTCACCTTCACAGCCAGGTAATGGGCGGAAACAATGTCTGGTTAACCCCACCCCCAACCACTCCCCCTCTAGCTGTCAGCTGTCACTATCTGTCAGTGGTAAGTCACTGGGTCAGATAGCTAACATTATTACCTAGCAAGGTATTACCTAAGCTAATTAGCCAGCTTATCATTATGGAGGCTTTATGGTTGTAACTATTATTCTTTTAATGAAACAAAAAAGTCTAGAATTAGAATCAGAATTTATTTTACAGTACACAATAATACAAATATTTGGCTGTGGTTCTTCAACATTAGCTTTGCAGCAACATAATCACAAGTAAATAAGTAAAGTAAGTAATAAAGTGTAACAAAGTGTATAAAGTGCCACATGCAAGTAATAAAGTGTAAACAGTAACATGCTGTGCAAAGTTCAACAAGATGAAAATGAAAGTGTTCAGGTATTATATATTTTTTTTTTTAACCTTTATTTATACAGGTAAGAAACACATTGAGCTAAAACTAAACTAAAACTACACAGTCTAAAACAAAAACTAGTCTAAAACAGTCTAAGATCATCTAAAACTAAGCTAAAACTACAAAAACCTAAAACTAGGCAGTTAAAGATCTAGGGACAGGGAGGGGTCAGTAATGGGCAAAAGGGAGGGTCAACTTAATAGCAAGAACAGATCATGGACTCGCACTGTATGCCTCTTAGCAAGAGCTTGAAACTGGAAAGAGGGATCAGCTGAGACAGTTTCAGACTCTGCTGTAATGAATTCCAAGAGGAAGGGGCTGCAAATGAGAACGCCCTTTTGCCTTTCATGGTCCGGACCAAGGGGATGGAGTATGTGATGATGTCCTGTGTGCGAAGACCGTAGACAGATTGCTTGCGTGACAAGTGGTTAGAAAGGTAGGAGGGGAGCAGACCAAGGATGGATTTGTAAATGAAAGTATACCAGTGAAGGGTTCGGCGGATAGAGAGAGATGACCAGTTAACCAGGGAGTATAGCACACAGTGATGTATAAGGGGTTTACAGCCTGTAATGAATCTTAATTTCTCAAGTAGTCAGGTAGTGTGCAATTCCTGCATTCCTCCAGCGTGTTTCTCCTGCCACTACAAACGGACAGTCTTGTTCCGAGGTGCCTTTTTCTGAGGTGCCTTGTTCTGAGGCGCTGTGGAGTCTGGTGGGCACGGGCATGTGGTGTCTTTTGCCTCATCATAACAGAATTCTCTGATCTTGTCAAAGAGATACTTCTGTCTGTCCACGTCAAGTAGCTGGTTTACATAAATAAAGGCTATATACACTATCCACTATACTATACTATACTATACAAATAAAACACTGTGCTGTACTCTATGCTATGCTATACATATCCTAACATTTCCTATTCTCTGAACCTTATGTACCCTAGGGTTGTCATATTGCACATAGTGTTATTGCACATTCATTTAAAGTGTCGCAGTTAGCAGGTTTGAAATGTTCACAGTTGTGTTTCAGTATTACACTTGATTTCAATCTAGTAGCTGTCATCAAATTGTCTAGATTGTCCAGGGCCTAGAACCTAGGTCTTTGCTGTGCTGTGCTGAGCTACTGAGATACTTCTGTCTGGCCAGATCTTGACATCAGTGATTTTCAGCCATAACCACGCCAGGTTCCTTATATCAAAGCTGAAACAGACAAAAATAAACACAGTTAGCTAGCTGTACACGGTATCAACAACACAACACAACACAACAGCATAATGTGCTATGCTAACACTAACACAGCTAGCCCAACCCAAGTAACAAAAGACAAACAGTTAACTAACTGTACACAGTAGCAACAACACAACTTATAAGAACAGCATAATGTGCTACTAACTATGCGATTGTTTTAGAAAGTCTTTAAAAGGCAATACGACGACACAGAACGTACTAGCTAATGCTAACGCTAACGCGGCTAGCCCAACAAACAATCCCGTGTGTTGATCCCGTGAAATCCGTATGTTGTCCTAGTAAAGTTTCATTTCTTGGGGACTTTCTTTGTGCCTTCAGTCATTACTGAACAATTGATGAGCTAAGCCGTGTTCATCGATGTACAAACTCGAAATACATTGTCAATGAAAACATTGAAACAGGGCTTCCTTTGTCCCTCCCCCGAGAGCTCAACAGCCAATCACACCCAAGTGTGATGCTCATGTTATTTTGAGCTAGAAGCATGACAAACAAGCCATGACAAAAAAAACGAAAATCTGAGTTTTATGTAAGAAATACTTTGAAGACGAATTTGACGTCTTTCTCATTTCCGAGAGGTGTCCATTTACATCAGGATCAGTCACTAATGGTGGTCTGACGACTCTCCTTCTTTGCAGCCTCTCTTGGTGCAGAGGAATTTAAGGTTACACTCTCCGTCAGCGCCATGTGATGAAAGGCACAGCCGGCAGGCTCTAGACTTCTTCACCGCAGCCTTTCTTGCTGCCAAGTCGAGGCCTCTGAACTTCTTACAGGTGAACTTCTGTGTTTATCTTCGCACAGAACACAATTGTCATCAGCGCTGCCTCTCTCAGTGGCTCTAGTGAAAGCAAACTTCTTCCCAGTATTCTTCTCTGGGATCTCCGTGATCTCCATCTGCTCCAACTGTTCGAGGATGCTTTCCTGCTTTTGTAGGAAGTCCAGGAAGGTGTCAAAGTATCTCTCCGGCTGGAAACCATTTCGGGGGTCTATTTTGAAAGTAAGCCACTCCTTTTTCAAAGTGAGTGGCAGTTTGTTCTCAATGGCTCCAGTCACCAGAGGGTTTTTGATGGCTACTTCATTGTTAAGATCTTTAAGGTCTGCTAGAGCTTTCTCTGTGATTCGGATCAGATCAATCACCTTCCTGAATTGGTGCTCTTTGACTGGAGAAATCTTCTGCAGCTCTGCTACGATCAGGTTGGTGATTGCATTCTTGTTTCCGAAACGATTCTCTAGCACCCTGAAGACATCTTCGGCAGTATTGTGGCTCGCGAGCCTGAGATCCTTCACTATGGTCTCTTCAATACTTTCCAGAAGTTGAAACTTCTTAACTTCCGGAGACCTGGAGGGATCGCCTTGTTCCTGTAGGCTTTCCCAATCCTTCCTCCAGCGGTAGTATTCCCGAATGCTACCTCTAAACGTCGGGAGACTTGTCGACTTTTTTTAAATTTTATATACCATATATGGCTGGCCCAGTATTATTGTCTGTCCTTTATGTTGTGTTGTTATGTGTTGTTTTTAGTGGAGTGGCGTGGCAAAATGAATTTCCCCACGGGGATAAATAAAGTATCATTGAATTGAATTGAATTGGCTTCAGCCTCACTTTTGGAATGCCTCTTGTAGCTGCATTTCCACCCCGTACGCCTGCTCCCTCAGTCTCCTCCAACGCTTTTTGCTGGGCTTTAACAAGCTCTGCCCGTGCTTCAGTCTCCGCCTATTGAGCCAGGATAAGCTGGGCGCGTCTGGCGCGTTCTTCCTCTTCAGCCCTCTGGCGCTCTCCTTCAGCTGTTGTGCGGCGGGCGCGGTCTTCTTCCTCAGTTGCCTTTCGAGCTTTTCCTATCTCGGCGTCTCTATCTCGCCTGAGCTTGTTCTTTGAGGACATTAAATGATGCAGCCGTCCCTCCACATCTTCTATAGCAGCGACAGGGGCCCAGTCTCTCCAGACAGAGAGCTCTTTCTCTGCTCCTGTAGTGAGCTCCTCTAAATGGTGCACTTGTCTCTCGTGGCAGTCATGGTCTAGCTGGCCCAATGGGACCTCTTCTGTCTCTTCTTTAGCTCGTTCAGCCTCCCTGATCGCAAACAACACTCTTCTTTCACAGTATCTTGACCACAGATGGAGTTTTACGAGATCGCCAACCTTCGACAATTTAGTCATGCAGTCTTTGCTCACCTTCTCGATGTCTCTCGTCTGTTGTTCCGATAGTTTGGTGGGGTCCTCTTCCGCTTCTGCAAGCAGACCCTCTTCATAGCTACTATTGGCTTCCAGGAGCTTCTCAGCTTCATTAGAGAAAGCCTGCCACTGGACCTTTAATTCGCTCTCGACCATGGAGGGTGTAACGCGGAGTATGAAGGCAGATTTTTGGTTAAAGTTGGATTTAGCTGAATTTCTTTCTTTTTTCAGTTGAGCTACGGACTGGTCCTCTTCAGCCATTTTCCTATTTCTTTTCACAGGCTATCAATGTTTAATGTTTAATGTTAAAGTCCCTTCAAACTGCTCACTTAGTATTTTTTACTTTCTTTTTATTCAACTGTGATGTTTTACAGTCAAAACTGACATTTATTTACTGCCAGAATAAATGGGACTCTTATTTTGAAACTCCGGATCTTCTGTGTATTTTTACTTCCTGGTTACTGCAAGAATAAATGGGACTCTTATTTTGAAACTCCGGATCTTCTGTGTATATTTACTTCCTGGTTACTGCAAGAATAAATGGGACTCTTATTTTGAAACTCAGGATCTTCTCTCGTGCTCGTCGGTGACGCACTAGTCTCCTCCTCCTCTCACAGTTAGGATATATCACTCCGCTTATGCGGGGTACACACATAAGGATTTTCGGATGTCTGAAAACAACAGAAAACGCCCGGTTATCAGATGGATCTTAACATTTTCCTATAACAGAATCCTGTGGTGTGAGGTGTGTTAAGAGTCACTTCTCTTCAATTGTGCAATCAACTCTCCCGGCAACCTGCTCGGAAAATGGGCGTGGCCGGCAATCGTAAATGTGAAATGCGTTCAATACTTCCGACCAGAAACCATAGGGTTGCCAGATTGTTTGGTGAAATTAGCGGTTTTAGACTGTGGTTAGGGTGAAAAATGTCATTCCCATCTGGCAACCCTGCTCGCCAATCAAGAAGCGTGGGGAACGAGACTAGAGAGTTTGGAGTCTGTCGTAACGAAACTCTTTATGTCTGTGGGGTGCTGAAATGGAGAAATTGGCGCACACCACACACAACACGATCAAGGCTGTTCAAATCCAAGATTTTGTTTCTTCATGTGTGGGGTCTGTCTCAGATAAGATTTCTGTTAAGATTTTGAAATTCCTTATGTGTGTACCCCGCTTTAGCCACTTTAGCCGACACAGTCAGTCCCACGTTAATCACTCTGGCTAGCAAGGCAAGTCTCTATAAACATCCAGCTTGAATTAGTCCGCTGGTCAGCGCTGTTGCTTACCCGACCGCTTTCCTGGTCTTGCTGTCCTCTCTCGCTGTCTCGCGCTGCCGACACTGTCACTTTTCCAGTAGGCTCTGCACAGACACGCTTCACAGACAGCAGACCTGGCTAACTAGCTCCGGTTAATTGCAGCCACTTTTCCGAGTTCCCTCGACGCTTGTATTCGTCCCGCGGAGAACTCCTCTCTGAATGTGGCTGTCAATTTACTTCTCCACCACCTCGGGAATCTTTTCAAAGATATTTCTTTGACGCCCGGGCCGTCGGTTTTACAATTGTATTGTCTACTGACGCCGACAGAAAGGCTGGACTGAAGGACACGGATACCATTCAATTCGTTTTTCTTATTTTTTGTGAAAATTGAATAGATTGTAAAACCTGTGAATGCAGACAACAAAAACATACATGAATACACAGCTCTGACACATTCAAAGACTAAAACAAAGCATATAAATGTTACACAAAGCACGCATCAAACACACTAACCGTGGCATCCCTCAAGTCCTGGCATCACACAATGAACCCATACGCACGGTCTCCCACTATTTAAGCACCTAATCACAGCCCCCAATATCCCTACGCATACCTGATCTATATAATCAAACAATTCCCACGCAGTTATGAGGCATAAGTCAAAATAATGTTACTAATATCTAATAATCAATAATTAATCATAACTAATAATTATTTAAATAACATTTAAAATAACATTCCACATTTGTCCCATTTTATAGGCTAAAATATGCACACTGAAACACCCCATCCTAACTGGACAGTACAAGTATCCTTATTGGGGTTGAATTTACAGAGTCAAGTATCCTTATTGGGGGTGAATTTACAGAGTCAAGTATCCTTATTGGGGGTGAATTTACAGAGTCAAGTATCCTTATTAGGGGTGAATTTACAGTCAAGTATCCTTATTGGGGTTGAATTTACAGAGTCAAGTATCCTTATTGGGAGTGAATTTACAGAGTCAAGTATCCTTATTGGGGTTGAATTTACAGAGTCAAGTATCCTTATTGGGAGTGAATTTACAGAGTCAAGTATCCTTATTGGGAGTGAATTTACAGAGCCAAGTATTTGTCGTTGTTTGATTTCAAGCCGTGGATCCGGATCAGAAACGTGTGGCGCACCAGAACCCTCCAAGAGTTTGGATGGAAGTGACTGGGGAACGAGATCACAACGTTGCGTTTGACATGGTTGGCATTTAGTAGCCGCCTTTATCCAAAGAGACTTACAACAAATACATTTATCTAAGTAAGTGAATCATCTATCCACCAGTCATAGCAGGAAAAAGGCATCTATGCCAGGGACAGGGGCCATTGGCAGTCGTCGTGCTATTTTTTGACTTTTTTAACAGTAGAGGGGAAGTAGATGTCTCAGGAGAACAGAACATGAGTATAATCAGTGTAGTGTAAATACTAACCTAATGTGGCCCACTCTCTCTTGTGTGGTAGTTCTTGAATATTTAAAGCACTGCTTTCAAAGAAATCAGTGAACACTGATACACTAATCAGTACACTATACACACAGAACAAATCACACAAACAGTGTGTGATCACGCATGCATGCGCACAAACGCTCACGCACAGACACACACACACACACACGTGCACGCACGCGCACACGCACGCGCACACGCACGCACGCGCACGCACACGCACGCACGCACGCACGCACACACTCACTCACTCATACACACACACACACACGCACACACACAGTATGTGTCCACAGAGAGCTGAACAGACAAACATCTTAAGGAGGAAGGAGGAGGTTGCATCGGTCCCTGTGGCCGTGTTGATACACCACCTTTTGACCCCTGTGACCTTTGAGACCACCTTTCATTGGATTTCCAGTTTGTCAGGGTCAGGGTCCCAGACACCACCTACATACAGTAACTGTGACCTCCCTACCTTCACGTCTTTGACATCGAGTCGTTTATAGGAAAGTCATTGTGCTTGTTTGCTTTAGTTTCAAGTCAAGTCAATTCAGGTTTATTGTTTACGTCACGTTACACAAGTCTAATTAAGTACAATTATTTTCTTTGATTTTCTTCTTCGATTCTTGACGTTGCAGCACAAGACAATAAGGCGATAGGCATAATTCAAGATAATAAAAAAGTGACACTAGTACAGGAAGTAAGTGACAAATAAGATTATTTACAATTAACAGTGTCAGCAATTTGTAGACAATAAGGCATAATTCAAAAAAAAAAAAAACTATCAATACAGTACAGGACATAAGTGACAGCAGTAAAGTGACTGTGAGCTTAAGGTTTAGGTGATTTAGACAGATCATTAGATGCCTCCATTGGTGTCCTACCAGAGCCCAAGTGAGCTCAACTTAATAGAGTCCCTCTATAGAGCTCACCTTAATAGAGTCCCTCTATAGAGCTCACCTTAATAGAGTCCCTCTATAGAGCTCACCTTAATAGAGCCCCTATATAGAGCTCACCTTAATAGAGTCCCTCTATAGAGCTCACCTTAATAGAGCCCCTCTATAGAGCTCACCTTAATAGAGCCCCTATATAGAGCTCACCTTAATAGAGTCCCTCTATAGAGCTCACCTTAATAGAGACCCTATATAGAGCTCACCTTAATAGAGTCCCTCTATAGAGCTCACCTTAATAGAGCCCCTCTATAGAGCTCACCTTAATAGAGTCCCTCTATAGAGCTCACCTTAATAGAGTCCCTCTATAGAGCTCACCTTAATAGAGTCCCTTTATAGAGCTCACCTTAATAGAGTCCCTATATAGAGCTCACCTTAATAGAGTCCCTCTATAGAGCTCACCTTAATAGAGTCCCTCTATAGAGCTCACCTTAATAGAGTCCCTCTATAGAGCTCACCTTAATAGAGCCCCTATATAGAGCTCACCTTAATAGAGTCCCTCTATAGAGCTCACCTTAATAGAGCCCCTCTATAGAGCTCACCTTAATAGAGTCCCTCTATAGAGCTCACCTTAATAGAGTCCCTCTATAGAGCTCACCTTAATAGAGTCCCTTTATAGAGCTCACCTTAATAGAGTCCCTATATAGAGCTCACCTTAATAGAGTCCCTCTATAGAGCTCACCTTAATAGAGCCCCTCTATAGAGCTCACCTTAATAGAGCCCCTCTATAGAGCTCACCTTAATAGAGTCCCTTTATAGAGCTCACCTTAATAGAGTCCCTCTATAGAGCTCACCTTAATAGAGCCCCTCTATAGAGCTCACCTTAATAGAGCCCCTCTATAGAGCTCACCTTAATAGAGTCCCTTTATAGAGCTCACCTTAATAGAGTCCCTCTATAGAGCTCACCTTAATAGAGCCCCTCTATAGAGCTCACCTTAATAGAGACCCTCTATAGAGCTCACCTTAATAGAGTCCCTCTATAGAGCTCACCTTAATAGAGCCCCTCTATAGAGCTCACCTTAATAGAGTCCCTTTATAGAGCTCACCTTAATAGAGTCCCTCTATAGAGCTCACCTTAATAGAGCCCCTCTATAGAGCTCACCTTAATAGAGACCCTCTATAGAGCTCACCTTAATAGAGTCCCTTTATAGAGCTCACCTTAATAGAGTCCCTCTATAGAGCTCACCTTAATAGAGCCCCTCTATAGAGCTCACCTTAATAGAGTCCCTTTATAGAGCTCACCTTAATAGAGTCCCTCTATAGAGCTCACCTTAATAGAGCCCCTCTATAGAGCTCACCTTAATAGAGTCCCTTTATAGAGCTCACCTTAATAGAGCCCCTCTATAGAGCTCACCTTAATAGAGCCCCTCAGTTTCTTGGAGTTTGTCAGCTTTGCTCTTCCTTGTTCCCTTCCTTCGCCTCTCTTCATTGCCTGGTCCGTCCTCTCTTGTCTTCCCTCAGCTCTCAGGTATTGTAAACAGCCAGTTTCTTCCTGTAAATACAGTCCTTCACTTCTGGCATGACTCACAGTAAATGTGTTTTTTAAATTAGAATATGCCTTAATATTTCTCCAGGGCAAGACCGACTCAACACTAAATGTTATGTAGTCTGTGACTGATTCAGCACCAGTGGTCATGTTTTTTTTACGTTTATGGCAGAATAGGTGTTAGCCAGACAGTGTTCTAACAAATAGTTAGTCAAGGTTACGTGTATCCATGTCCATTAAGAGGACAATTTTATCCCTATAACTTATAAGTGGTTGATAACTGTTATCGCATTCACCATAATTGCTATTATACAAATCTCAGAGTTACAGTTTTACTGCTTTACGAGACAAAGTTAACAAAGCATCTTTAACTCACCAACCGCCAAAGAGTTCCGGAACACTCAGCAAGTGTTTTAAGTGGTGTTTACCTAGCAACAGGACTCTGATTGGCTGCATCATCATTTATGCATTTTTGGTGAATAAATGCACCCTTAACGCTCTACAATGTTGACAATTTGGGCGACTCTATTCACCCTCGGCACTGAATGGGTTAAGAATGAAAAAAGGGAAAAATTATTAGGACTGAAATCACATCCTTCTACATTATCGCCTGTAGATTGGTCAACCACAGAATTATCAGTTAATAGGCAAGGCAAGGCAAGGCAAGGCAAGGCAAGGCAAGTTTATCTGTATATCACATTTCATACAACAGATGGCAATTCAAAGTGTTTTACATACAGCAATAAATAGATATAATAGGTGGCACAATCTACATTATGAGCTGAGGGGGTCTGTTGGTGGAAAGGTTATGATTGGAACAAACAAGCAAGAAAAATACATTCAATCAAATGCGATTTATTGTTTTCTCCGGGGTCCAAGAGGTAAACATGAGGTGGGCGGAACCGAAACCAATCAAATTCCTGAAATTACTTTTCAACGACTCGACCTGCCCCCAATCCGCTACTTATTGTAGGGAAACACTTGACTCTCTGCTGGTATTGAATTCTTCACCCCAGGTGAGGCGTGGAATTACAATAAACCTGGATCTCATTAAAGCCCTGACAACGTTGTGCCTCCACAGTCTGAAGCCAGACACATTTTTAGACGTTCAGGAGAGATTGTGATCAGTTTACATTTTTTACATTTTTGGCATTTAGCAGACACCTCATTCCAAAGCGACTTACAATCAATACATTTGAATACTAAGCAAGTGAATCATCAATCCACCAGTCGTAGCAGGAAGAGTAATCTATCTCAGGCCCGGGGCCATTGATAGAAGGAAAAGCCTTCTTCTATCACCTTCTACTAAACCTAGGTTTTTTAGTTTTTTTGTGTTTTTAAAAATATTTAGACACTGGAGAAACAGAGAAACAGTACAAGGGGGGCAATAGAAGTTTTTAGGGACACAGTAGAGGTGAAAAGCGGGTGTCTTCAGGAGACGCAGTGCTGGGGGGCAGCAGATGTCTCAGGAGGAGCAGTTAAGGTGTAACCTGAAGAGATGGGTCTTCAGTCTATGACGGAAGATGGGTAGTGACTCTGCAGTTCTGACAGCTGTGGGAAGCTCATTCCGCCAGCGGGGAGCCAGTGTCGTGAAAGACGTGATCGGGCTGCATGACTGCCGTGTTGGTGTAGAGGTGGTGGGGCCAGTCGGCCAGCCAAGGCGGAGGAGCGGAGTGAACGGGCTGGAGTTTGGGGGGTGACCATTTCCTTCAGGTAGGCAGGGGCTGTCCCTTTAGCTGCCTGGTAAGCAAGCACCAGGGTCTTGAATCTGATGCGAGCTGCTATCGGGAGCCAGTGCAGGGTGCGTAGGAGAGGGTGACATGAGAGTATTTGGGGAGGTTGAACACCAGACGGGCAGCAGCGTTCTGGATGAGCTGCAGAGGTCTGATGGCGGAGGCGGGGAGCCCAGCCAGGAGTATGTTGCAGTAATCAAGGCGGGAGATGACCAGTGCCTGGGTCAAGATTTGCGCTGCTTCTCTGGTGATGAATGGTCGTATCCTTCTGATGTTGTAAAGGAAGAATCTGCTGGAGCGAGCCGTTGCTGCAATGTTCTCCGCACAGGATAGTCGGTTGTCCAGGATCACTCCAAGGTTCTTGGCTGTTAGGGAGGGGGTTACAGTAGAGTTCTCCACTGTGATGGAGAAGTCTTGGAGAGGGCAGGCTTTCCCGGGGATGAAGAGGAGCTCGGTCTTGTTAAGATTGAGCATGAGATGGTGGTCTGACATCCATGTTGAAATGTCAGCGAGACATGCAGAGACACGGGTTGCCACGTGTAGATCAGAGGGGGGGAAGGACAGGAAGAGTTGAGTGTCATCTGCGTAGCTGTGGTAGCAGAACCCATGTGAGGAGATTACCGAGCCAAGAGACTTGGTGTAGAGAGAGAACAGTAGGGGCCCTAGGGCCCTGTAGGAAGAAGAGACTGTAGGAAGAACTGTTGTTCCTGATCCCCTCCCCAGGTAGCCTGGCAGGCATTGTGTTCATATGTGTGTGTTCAGGTGTGTGTGTTCGGGTGTGTGTGTTCGGGTGTTTGTGTTCAGGTGTGTGTGTTCAGGTGTGTGTGTTCAGGTGTGTGTGTTCAGATGTGTGTGTTCAGGTGTGTGTGTTCGGGTGTGTGTGTTCAGATGTGTGTGTTCGGGTGTGTGTGTTCAGGTGTGCGTGTTCAGGTGTGCGTGTTCAGATGTGTGTGTTAATTTGTGTGTGTTCAGGTGTGCGTGTTCAGGTGTGTGTGTTCAGATATGTGTGTTCAGGTGTGCGTGTTCAGGTGTGTGTGTTCAGATATGTGTGTTCAGATATGTGTGTTCAGGTGTGCGTGTTCAGGTGTGTGTGTTCAGATATGTGTGTTCAGGTATGCGTGTTCAGGTGTGTGTGTTCAGATATGTGTGTTCAGGTGTGCGTGTTCAGGTGTGTGTGTTTAGGTGTGCATGTTCAGGTGTGTGTGTTCAGGTGTGTGTGTTTAGGTGTGTGTGTTCAGGCGAGTGTGCTCAGATGTGTGTGTGTGTGTGTTCAGATGTGTGTGTAGCACTCTGAATGCTCATACAGCCCACTGAAACAAAGCCATGGCGACATATATGAGGACACAAGGTAAACAGAGATATTATATCACATTTACATTTGTTGGCATTTATCTGACGCCTCCAAAACGACTTACAACAAATACGTCTGTCTAAGTAAGTGAATCGTCTGTCCACCAGTATGCCAAAACCAGGGGCCATTGGCAGCTACAATGCTAGAAGAAGGAAGAATTATTATTATTATAAATGTTTTTATTTGTAGTAGAGAATAGTGATAGTAAGATAAAAAAACGCATTTCGTTATAGCATAATTGACTCATAGCATAATTGCCTAAGTCATATTTTGGCCAAATTGAGATATCTGCCTAACTCTACTCTCCTAACACTGCTGATTCACTGTGCATTATTGCCTGTGCCATCAGCCTATCAGAATGCTTGTTACATTCCAAAATCACTATCATCTCTTTGACATAGGCATTTTTTACACTACATACAAACATGGCTCGGCTGACCACAAGTGAAGCATGACTTAGGCAATGATGCTATGAGGCTAACGATTTGTGTTTCATTAATACCTGGAGGAGTTTCACACTACCTCCTGGTCTCCATTTTGTGTAGAAAAGTCACTTGTAAATAATTGTAATAAGGGCTATAGGTTAGTGGTTCATTGATAGTACATTAATTGGATTTGGGACTCTCATGACACCTAATGTGAAACAAGCTTGGTTTCCTCAGTAGCTGCTGAATGAAAACACAGTTAATGGAACAGCTGATTGAAGTAGCTGCTCTGTTCAAAGAGACTGTAGGAAGAATGGACTGTAGGGAGAAGAGACTGTAGGAGGAAGAGACTGTAGGAAGAAGAGACTGTAGGAAGAAGAGACTGTAGGAAGAAGAGATGGAGGAAGAAGAGATGGAGGAAGAATAGACTGTAGGAAGAAGAGATGGAGGAAGAAGAGACTGTAGGAAGAAGAGACTGTAGGAAGAAGAGATGGAGGAAGAAGAGACTTTAGGAAGAATAGACTGTAGGAAGAAGAGACTGTAGGAAGAAGAGACTGTAGGAAGAATAGACTGTAGGAAGAATAGACTGTAGGAAGAATAGATGGAGGAAGAAGAGACTGTAGGAAGAAGAGACTGTAGGAAGAAGAGATGGAGGAAGAAGAGACTTTAGGAAGAATAGACTGGAGGAAGAAGAGACTGTAGGAAGAAGAGACTGTAGGAAGAAGAGATGGAGGAAGAAGAGACTTTAGGAAGAATAGACTGTAGGAAGAAGAGACTGTAGGAAGAAGAGACTGTAGGAAGAATAGACTGTAGGAAGAATAGACTGTAGGAAGAATAGACTGTAGGAAGAAGAGATGGAGGAAGAATAGACTGTAGGAAGAAGAGATGGAGGAAGAATAGACTGTAGGAAGAAGAGACTGTAGGAAGAATAGACTGTAGGAAGAAGTGACTGTAGGAAGAAGAGACTGTAGGAAGAATAGACTGTAGGAAGAATAGACTGTAGGAAGAATAGACTGTAGGAAGAAGAGATGGAGGAAGAATAGACTGTAGGAAGAAGAGATGGCGGAAGAATAGACTGTAGGAAGAAGAGATGGAGGAAGAAGAGATGGAGGAAGAAGAGACTGTAGGAAGAAGAGACTGTAGGAAGAAGAGATGGAGGAAGAAGAGATGGAGGAAGAAGAGACTGTAGGAAGAAGAGACTGTAGGAAGAAGAGATGGAGGAAGAAGAGACTGTAGGAAGAAGAGATGGAGGAAGAAGAGACTGTAGGAAGAAGAGACTGTAGGAAGAAGAGATGGAGGAAGAAGAGACTGTAGGAAGAAGAGACTGTAGGAAGAAGAGATGGAGAAAGAAGAGATGGAGGAAGAAGAGACTGTAGGAAGAAGAGATGGAGGAAGAAGAGACTGTAGGAAGAAGAGATGGAGGAAGAAGAGACTGTAGGAAGAAGAGATGGAGGAAGAAGAGACTGTAGGAAGAAGAGACTGTAGGAAGAACAGTTTATTTCAAAGTGTGAGAATAACTGTTGTTGGCCTATTACTGTTTAATGATTGTTTGTTCGTGGCATTCACCTATAGTAGTGACCTTTGAGCAATGAGATTGGAGGGAAGATCACACGACGTTTTATTAGGTTATCATAGACGTGCCCTTCACACAATCGATGATAAACGACTTGTTCTCAGTTAACTCATTCAGTGCCGAGGCTGAATAAAGTAATTTAATTAATTTAATTTTGCCATTTAGCAGACGCTTTTATTCAGATTCAGATTCAGATTCAGATTCAGTTTATTGCCACTATGCATTACACATATAGGAATTTGCTTCGTCACCACAGCAAGTGCGTTTATACTTTTTTTCACATGTCAAAAAACAGGACAACACAACAACAACACAGGACAGACAACAGTGCATTGGATAGTGCGGTATAAAGTGCAGTGCAGAGTTTTTACAGTGAGTCCAGTGCATATTCAGTCCTGGGCAGACTTGGGGGCGGGGGGAGGGGGAAGCCAGAGTCATTTATCAGCCTGGCGGCTGAGGGGTAGAAGCTGAGCCTGTGGCGGGCCTTCAGTGCCTTAGGCAGCCGCAACCTTCTTCCAGAGGGAAGCAGGGTGAGGAGGCCGTGGCCGGGGTGGAAGGGGTCTGCCATGATCTTCCTTGCCCTCCTCAGAGCCCTGGTGTCATGCAGGGAGTTGAGGGAGGGCAAGGGACAGCCGATCACCCTCTCTGCTGAACGTAGCACCCACTGCAACTTGGCCTTGTCCTTGGTCGTTGCAGCAGGGAACCAGGTGATGATGGAGTGGGTGAGGATGGACTCTATGATGGCCGTGTAGAACTGGACCATCATGGACCTCGGCAGCTTTTTTATCCAAAGCGACTTACAATTATGAATTACAGGGACATTCCCCCTGGAGTAACTGATGGCTAAGTGCCTTACCCAAGGGCACACTAGTAGTGGTGTGGCTTCAGGCGGGATTTGAACTCACAACCTTCCGATCCCAAGTCCAACTCACTATCCACTAGACCACCACTACTACTAAGTCGCCCAAACTGTCAACATTTTAGAGTGCCACGGGTGACTTTATTCACCAAAAATGCATAATTAATAATTATTGAATGCTTAATTTTGTAGCCAATCAAGGTACTGTTGCTAGGTAAACACCACATAGAACACTTGGAACACTCTAGATGGTGAGCGTTCCGGACCTCTTTGGCAGTTGATGAGTTAACAGAAGATGCTAATAGTGCGGCAGATAAGCTCATATATGGAAGGTATTGTGCATTTTATGACTAAAGCATGAAACCTTCGACAGTCTTTCTATACACCATGAAGTTTGTTTTCAGATGTGGAACCACTTCAGGAGGGACCTCTGGAACTTGTCAGAGGTTGAACACATTTTTGTATTGTCATAAACTAGTTTTTTCACTTTTCTGTAGGCATAAAGGCAGTAGAAATCAAAAACCAGAGTTGTGAATCACACTAATCGTCTTAAAATTGCTTAAATAGGTGCAAGTAGACTGACATTTCGACAGCAGAATAGGAAATATCAATTGTATTTATTTGAATGCATGATTAAATGGGGGAAACACCCACCATACACAAACACAGAAACTAAATAAAGTGGACTCTTGGCATCTCTTAACCCACCATATAATGACATTAGGGTTAGGGTCTAACAGTCTCCTGAGCATAAGCAAAGGGCAGTACACTTGAGGGCAGCCTTTTTGCAATTGCAGCGTGTAGTACACCCTTTCATAAGTTCATAGCAGCTCTGTGAAGCTTCTGGAAGGGTGGTCCACAGTGGCAGCCATCCCACTCCTTCTTTCACCCAGCCCCAATCAGAAGGCCTTGGCAGCTGAGGGTCAGGTTCTAAGGCTTTGCACCAGACATTGGCCTGATAGGTTGCCCGCTTAATGTATTGGTCTAGTGCAGCCTTCGTTGGTGGCATGTTCTCCAGAGCTCTGGATTTCTGTGTGAAGAGCTGTTGTCTTGCTTCATTCACCTGTGAACGAATGAGAAGACCATTAGTAAAGCGCTTTGGGTGTCATGAAAAGCGCTATATAAATACATAATAATGCATAATAATATTAATTATTATTATGACCTCTGGGGTTTCGCACTATAAGCGTAGTAGCAGCCTACCCCTGGATTTGAAAAGTATGAATAATAAGCAGAATCATACGCATAATGAGGTAATTACAATTGTCTCACTTTTCCGTGACCAAAACACCCATGCCTTGCTAAGTATTCGCCTAGGGACTTCAAATTCATTGTGTAATAATATTCATCACACTGAAAAATAGCATAACATTTCTCATACACACTTGGTATTTGACCTAGAGCTCATGGTTGCTTGTTCGAGCTAGAGCACAGCAAAGCATCCATTATGTATGCTTAGAAACACCACAGCCTTTCTCCCGCAAACTATCCCATAAGTCCATTTCCTGCGTTTGATCAGCTTGATTCCGCGGGAGGCAACAGACAGGGGACCAGGAGGTTACCGAGGCTACTGTAGTGCATGCTGGGAAAAAAGCCATGTTCGCTCATTAGCCGTATCCCTCGACTACCTAGCCAAGTGGTGATGAATGGGTGCTGTTGGGAAGTCATTACAGTGTGTGTGTGTGTGTGTGTGTGTGTGTGTGTGTGTGTGTGTGTGTACCGTGTGTGTACCGTGTTGCAGTGTACATTATGTGTTGACGGGGCCCAGCAGATGCCATATATACACCCACTGGAAAATTGCAACACAAGTCTCAATTACCCTCCTTCCCCCCTTTGGCAAGGCTGGGAGCTACCCTACCCCCCCCAGTATCCCATCTCTCCTCAGCTGCTGCGCCCCCATTTCTCGTTCTTCATCTCCATGGTGTGTCATTGATGTAGCGTGTGGCGATGGTGCGGCCATGTTAGCTAGAGGCGGAGACTGATGAGAAAGGGGGTCTTGGCATGTAGCAATTCTGGCTGGCGCTTTTCTTTTGGATTAACTGAATGGACCTCATCAGGGAGATCTGACGTGGATTTATGTATGTGTGGATTGGGGCACTTAGAGAGGGGGGTTGGGGGTTGGGGGGGGCGAAGAAGCAGAGGGGGGTTGTGTGTGTGTGTGTGTGTGTGTGTGTGTGTTTGTGTGTGTGTGTGTGTGTGCGTTTGTGTGTGTGTGTGTGTGTGTTTATTTGTGTGTGTGTGTGTGTGTGTGTGAGAGAGAGAGAGGGAGGGAGGGAGGGAGACGGAGATGGAGATGGAAAAGCTTGGCGGAGAGAGAGCGAAGTGAGAAGGGGGAGGATATGTAGAGAGAGAGAGGGGGGGGAGGGAGGGAGGCAGGGAGGGAGGGAGAGAGGGAGAGGAGAAAGCGTGTCAGAGAGAGAGGGAGGGAGAGAGTGAAGCGGGGCAATACGGTAGAGAGAGAGAGAGCGAGAGAGAGAGAGAGGGGAAGAGGGAGAGAGAGAGGGGGTAGAGCTTTTCAGACCAGAGAGGAAGAAAGAGGGAGAGTGGTCCAGAGAGGAGGGTGAGAGATAAGCAACACCAGTCTCCCAACAAATTACACCGCGCTCCTCTCCACGATAGCCCACCCTCCCCATAGCGTGTCCTGATCCACGCCTTACAGAGATTTTTGGACAACACGTGAAAAACTAAAGATACGCTACTTACGTCAGGGTAAGTTTTTTTTTTTTGCTTGACTTACATTAACAAGTGAAGTCTCTAAACTCGAAGCATTACCATAGTCTGGTTACGGTCGGTACAGTCAGGGGAAGTTATCAGGGGGAAGACATTAGAAAACAGAAGCATGAGTAACAGTTGGTGGAGCTAATACCTACAGTATATCATCAGCGCGATTTGAAACCCGGCAGCATGCTGGGG
>NC_137690.1:45761503-45771503 GCF_963989245.1 Nansenia antarctica | reverse complement strand
GCGTTTTTACTAGTCGACCTCATTTGCCAGACGAGGAGTCGAGCTTCTTACGCAGATATTGCTGTGTTCAGTCAACCCCTCCAGCTGGGTCTCGGAGTGTGTTAGTGTGTGTGTGTGTGTGTGTGTGTGTGTGTGCAGATAACTGAAACCATGCCCCACATCTTAAATGGTTGTCATGCGTATAAAGGGCTCTACATATGTAGGCATGATCGAATTGTGGATCTGATTTCAGAGGGTGTCTTTTCCATATTCAGGCCAGCCGCAACGCTGTACAAGAACTCCATTGTAAAGCCCCACATGTTCAGTTTGTCTAGCGACGAAGAGTCAGTAGGAGTGTTCTCCAATATTTCAGCAAACACCCCTGATATTGTAATTGTCAACGAAAACCACAGAGAGGTGCTTATTTTAGAAGTTGGCTGCACCTTTGACCATAGCCTAGAGGAAGCCTTTTTAACCAAAATCTTAAAATACCAACAGCTGGAGCAGGCCATATCACAACTGGGCTACAGATGTCAACTTTTAGTTTTTATATTTGGCAGCCTGGGCCATGTTCATAAGTCTGTTGTTAGAGGCCTTCATATGGCTGGTCTTCCTAAGAGAAGGGCCAAACAGTTAGCAAAATATTGCTCAATATCCGCTGTTATTGGTAGCCGCTCAATATGGAGAAGGCGGTGCTTCCTGTACCCATGAGCGGGATACTGTCTGTCTTATAGTATTGATCAACCCACTGGTCTTGTGCGAATAACATCCTGTGTGTGGCAGAACTGGTTGTTGGCTCAGCATTACTGTAACAAATTGTTTCCAGGATGTCAAAATGCACTGATAGTATTTATGTCCTTTAGAATTGTACTTTGTATGTGGACATAAATAAAGCATTTAAAATGTGAGGCAATACCAGTGGAAAAAACACACCATTCCCCAGGCTCCTGCACATTTCTCACCCATCCCTGTACTGTCTCTCTCTCTGTCTCTCTCTCTCTCTCTCTCTCTCTCTCTCTCTCTCTCTCTCTCTCTCTCTCTCTCTCTCCCTCTCTCTCTCTCTCTGTCTCTCTCTCTGTCTCTCTGTCTCTCTCTCCATCCCTCTCTCTCTATATATATCTATCTTTCTCTCTCTCTCTCTCCCACTCTCTCTCTCTCTCTCTCTCTCTCTCTCTCTCTATATATATATATATATATATCTTTCTCTCTCTCTCTCTCCCCCACTCTCTCTCTCTCCCCCATCATTTCTCTTCTCTCTCTGGAGAGCTGGCCACAGGAGCGATGTACACAGCACTTTGGCAACAACAAGCAGCTGCCACACAACAGCAAGAGCAAGGTACACACACACACACACACACACACACACACACACACAACACACATTTGCAACGAGGTCACACTGTCCCAAAATTATTTTTGTTTCTAGAAAGGATGTCAGGATGACCCTGTGTGTGTGTGAGAGAGAGAGAGAGAGAGAGAGAGAGAGAGAGAGAGAGAGAGAGAGAGAGAAAGAAAGAGAGAGAGAGAGAGGGAGGGTAAGAGAAAGAAAGAAATAGAAAGAGAGAGAGAGAGATAGAGGGAGGGTAAGAGCAAGAAAGAGAGAGAGAGAGAGAGAGAGAGAAAGAAAGAAAGAGAGAGAGAGAGAGAGGGAGGGTAAGAGAAAGAAAGAAATAGAAAGAGAGAGAGAGAGATAGAGGGAGGGTAAGAGCAAGAAAGAGAGAGAGAAAGAGAGAGGGAGAGAAAGAGAGGTGATTGTGTGTTGAAGTACCAGTGCTGTATCCTTCTTGACATTCATCACATTAACAGATAAGAAAGGTGAATCATGTCCCTCCTGTTCCACACTGAAACTGTGTAAACAGACATATGGTACGTTTTATAATAGCGGCAAACATAACGCGGCAAACATCCTCGTAAACAAACAAAACCTGCCCGACCTCGACACCAGATTAGAGAAATCCGTGCTCCTCTGTGGCTCAGTGGGTAGAGCACGGTGCTAACAACGCTTAGGTTGTGGGTTTGGATCCCGCTGGGACCGTATATACTGAACATGTATGCACTCACTACAATGTAAGTCACTTTGGCTAAAAGCATCAGCTAAATGGCATGTGTGTATATATATATATATATGAAGTGCTTTGTTTGGAAATAAACAACGCTCGTCACTGAATGTTCTTTGTCTTGTGATCTCCTTCCTTGATCGCTACCGATCGAACTATGCCGTGTAGCACCATTTTGGAGGTCAGAAGTAAGGGAATTTGCTCCATACGCAGGTCATTGTTCTATGTTCACGGGGCACTTGGGTGACAAAGACACACGAGATGCTGTCATCCGTCTGGGGTGTGTGTGGGAGATGATATATGCGAGGTAAACGACAATGACCATACGCTAACGGTCAGCTGGACAGCTGGACCGACGCATAGCCGTTAGCTGTACCTCGCATCAATCACCTCAAAAACACACCTCACCCCCGGTCTCGGCACACACCGTGCATTTCTGATTTCGGTGCCACGCCTTGCAGTCATGTGATTCGCTGGGATCAAATGGCCTAGAGGCCAGTAGCCTAGAGGTTAGAGAGACCAGGCTAGCAATCGGAAGGTCTCTAGTTCAATCCCTGCCTCAGGGGGGAGCTAGATGTGCCCTTGAGCAAGGCACGTAATCCCTAATTGCTCCAGGAGCACCGACTATGGCCGACCCTGTGTCGAGAGCGAAAAATACCAAACTACAACAGTTGACTGACAAGTTGATTGCATGGCAATAAAAAAGTATAATTATAATTATAATTATTATTGTTATTGTTATTGTTATTATTATTATAAATGATGACAAATACGTTATACTCCCAGGATATCCACTCCCCCCTGAAACGCAATCCCGGGCATATGGGCCGCTGTGCAGTTTAGGTCGTCAAAGACAACGACAATAAACCATTTAACGTCAGCGGGCGCGTCGGCGTGACAGAATAATGGACGCTGGAGAGCAACAATGGCGGAGGCCAGATGAGTCGTCGGCGCGTTGTGACAGGAAGTCCTCGAGGCGACCGGAGACAATAGCCCATGAGGTCCTGCGGAGGTTGTGCATCAGCATTTATGACAGCCACTGAAAAACTGTTTATGGCTCTCCCTCTCCCTCTCCCTCCCTCTCTCTCTGGACCTCTCTTCCTCTCATGGGCAGTATATTATTTCGATGTGCATTTCCTCCCTTATCTATGACCTTTCACGGCAGTACCTTTCTCCCTCCCTCCCTCTCTCTTTCTCTCTCGCTTCATCTCCTTCCCCTTTGCCTGGCCTTACTCTGTTCATTCCCATCCTCTCTCCATCCCCCTCCCTCTTTCTCTCTCTCTCTCCATCCCCTTCCATCTTTCTTTCTCTCTCTCTCTCTCTCTCTCTCTCTCTCTCTCCACCCCCTTCCCACTTTCTCTTTCTGTCTCTCTCCCTTTACCTTTCTGTAATTCTCCCTCCCTCCCTCCCTCCCTCTCAGAGTGGTGTGGTTGGTCAGCCAGTGCAGGGTGGGGGGGGGGCAGGTCGTGTGTTCAGAGGGCCGTGTTCTAACAAGAGGAGACAGTCCCCATCTCAGGCTTCCCCTTCGCCTGCCGCGGGTCACTGCCCGTGGAGGTGCGCCATCCCACCATCCCCATCCCCCTCTCCCCCTCCGCCCTCCTCCTCCCCCCTCGTGCCCCACCACCCACTGAGCACCCAGTATCGCCAAAACAACAAGGGCTGTAGACCAGATGGAAATGCACCGCGGTTAAATCGGCGTTGGCTCAATGAAATGAAGTCTTGTCGACTCAGATAAGAAAGCATCCCAGATAGTGAAGTCAGTTGTCTTTGGTACATGTTTTGAGTACATCAAGGTACCCTACAGTGTACTGGGTATACAAAGGGTTGATCAGTCTGCCAGAAACAATGACTGGTAGAACAGTTGGAAATGCTCTCTCTCCGACAGGAGTCTATTTCAGAAATATGTATCTAATTAGAATATAATTGTTTCCTGTTCCAGGAACTGCACAGTAGGAGGGAGACAGTGTGAAACTTTGCATAATAAAAACTCTATAACAGCGGGTTGTGTCTTCCGTGAAGCAGACTGTAATCACTTTGTGTTGTTTAACTTGATCACGAAAGATCGGTGATCATAGCATTTAGGCTTCTCCTTTCAGACAGCTTTGCAGTTTTTATCACCCCCCTTAACGTCTACGCCTTGTCATCTGGCAGCCCTTGTGGCAGAACTTCAAAAGGGTTCCTTAAACAGATCATCTTCAATATTAGATTGGGCTGAGCTATACCCCCGCTTAGAATTTCTTCTGACGACAAGGCAAGCCTCTGTGCCAATTAAAGAAATGGGCGAAAAGAACCCTTCAGAAGGAAAACGTATCTAATCAAACATAGTACCCTTTCTGAATAGCTGGTTTCGATAGAATTTCATCACCATTAATCATATCCATTAGCAAATAAGAGGCCCCAGACAAGAGTACGTGTGGGAGGATGACATCAGAGTCTGGTAACGGCGGTCTGAAGGCCACCCTGCGTTCTCCTCCTCGTCAACAGGAAGGAAGGAGGTTTAGTCCCCAAGCACTGAAAAGGGCCACTCAGGTCATGGTCTCTCCGTCCTCTTCCCTGATGTGCCCACTTATCCACTCCAGTACACGGGTTTTGAAAGCATTAGATCGGTGTAAGCATGGCCTTCTGGGTAAAGGAGAGAGAATGGGGACGCAGAAAAAGGGAGAAGAGAGGAGACGAGAAGGATGGAGGCAGAAATGGATGAGTGAGGGATTGTGGGTTGTCGTGGCCTTTTGGTCAGGTCAATTCTTTTTTTCTTTTTCTTTTTTTTATGTACTGTATGTTTTTATGTATGTTTTTGAACTTGCTTGCTTGCTTGCTTACTTGCTTGGGCTAGAGACAGTAGAGACAAACCAGCACAGCCTGTCCGAAAATAAATCATCTAGGGTCCAGATAAGCTACTGACAAACGCTTTTGTAAACCCTATATTCTCTATTATTCTCTTATATGGTGCCTTGATGTACTGTAGATGGTTTACAAGGACAACTGACCGCCATATCTTTGTGATATAAGATGGCGGCGCGCATAGACGCAGCGGCTGGAGTGGCTTCAACGCTGGTGTTTTTTAGTGTTTTTAAGTACATTTGTATGTACATTTTTTATTTGAGTACTTATAGGGAACGGTTGTGTAAATAGTACCTACAGCAGACTAGACTTACTAGAAGTTGGTGCGCAAAATGAGAGGACTGTAACAACGGAATTCTTGGAACAACAGGGAATCCCATTCGAAATCGCTAGGTCGCCGGGTGAACAGTACTACGCTATCCCAACACTAAGGCGCAAGCGGCGGAGGCGAGACCGTAAACAACGCCGAGGAGCAAGGGGAGGCCTGCTAGCTAGGCTGAGGAGAAGCCCAGACAAACCTGCTTTGCCGAGTATTTTCCTATCCAACGTCAGGTCCCTGACGAATAAGATGGATGAACTGAGACTACAAGTTGCCAAAAATAACATCGTGGGAGATAGCTGTGTGATTATTCTCACTGAAACCTGGCTAAATGAAACTATCGTGGACTCCGCGATTAGCTTGGAGGGACGGACCCTTCACCGGGCAGACCGCACGCAGCTCAGCGGCAAGTCCCGCGGAGGCGGCCTCATAATATCGACGAAGGATAGCTGGTGCTTAAACACGAAAACTGTAAGTAGCCACTGTTCCCCAAACCTGGAATACTTGACTGTTAAATGCCGACCCACTTACCTACCGAGAGAATTCAATGCAGTGTATATTACAAGCGTTTATATTGCACCAGATGCAGACGGTAGCTTAGCATTGGCGCGGCTATATGACGTCATCAGTGGTCAACAAAGCACAGATCCACAGGCAATTCACATTATAGCAGGAGATTTCAATCATGTCGACCTGAAGGCAGTACTACCCAAGTTCTATCAGCATGTTAAATGTGCAACAAGAGGAGAAAAAACACTGGACAAGGTATACACCAACATCAAACGTGCTTACAAGGCTAGTCCGCTAGCTCATCTAGGCATGTCTGACCATGTGTCAATCCTCCTGATCCCAGCATACACTACCATGGGGAAAAGTGCTCCCATCACCACTAAGACTGTCAGAACCTGGCCAGAAGGGTCCGCTCCACTGCAGATCTGCCTAAATGACACCCCATGGCAGGAATATGAGCATGAGGACCTGGAACAGTACACGTCGTCGGTTCTGAACCACATAGTGAACTGCACCAACTCAGTCACCGTGGACAAACGGGTCCGGGTCTACCCCAACACGAAGTCATGGATGACTGGGAAGGTCCAAAAACTGATCAACGAGAGGGACAACGCCTTCTTCGCAGGGAAGAGCACACCGCTGTACAGCACCACCAGGGCTAACCTAAAGCGCGGAATCAAAGCGGCCAAGGCAGACCACAGAGAGAAGATTGAGGAATGCTTCCTGAGCAACGACTCCAGGCGGATGTGGCAGGGGGTTCAGCACATGACAAACTTCAGAGCCAACAGGCTCACAGCCGCAGAGGACGACCCCCTGCTGGCGGGAAAGCTGAACACCTTCTACGCCCGGTTCGAAGAGGGGCGAACGGAGGTAACCACAACACAAACACCACTCTCTCCAGCTCTCAGCAGCCTCACCCTCACAGAGCATGAAGTGAGACGCGTGCTGAAGGCGGTGGACCCCAGGAAAGCCTCGGGGCCGGATGGCGTCCTGGGACGGGTGCTGAAGGACTGCGCCGACCAGCTGGCCGGGGTTTTCACCAACATCTTCAACCAGTCCCTGTCCCAGGCCACCATCCCACCCTGCCTGAAAACCTCAACTATCATCCCAGTCCCGAAGAAAAGCACGGTGAGCTGCCTAAACGACTACCGCCCGGTGGCACTCACACCAATCATCATGAAGTGCTTCGAGAAACTAGTCCGGGCCCACATACTCACACGCCTCCCGCCCAACCTGGATCCATACCAGTTCGCCTACAGAGCCCACAGGTCCACAGAGGACGCCATCGCGACGACTCTCCACGCCACTCTATCCCACCTGGAGAGGGGAAACAGCTACGCGAGACTGCTCTTTGTGGACTTCAGCTCCGCCTTCAACACCATCCTTCCAGACAGGCTAGTGACCAAACTACTAGACCTGGGTCTATCACACTCTATATGTGCATGGATCAAGGACTTCCTGACCGACCGCCCCCAGAGGGTGCGGGTGGGCCCCACACCTCCACAACCAACTGGGTCCCCCCAGGGCTGCGTGCTAAGCCCCATCCTCTACAACCTCTACACCTATGACTTCACCCCCGTCCACCCCAGTAACTCCATCGTAAAGTTAGCAGACGACACCACCGTGGTGGGATGCATCTCGGGGGGGGACGAGGCGGCGTACAGGGATGAGGTAGAGCAACTGAGCAAGCTGTGCAAGGTTAACAACCTGCTGCTGAACAAGTCAAAGACCCAGGAAATCATCGTAGACTTCAGGACGAAAAAGTCTGAGATCCAGCCCCTGCTCATCGACGGAGAGAGCGTGGAGAGAGTCTCAACCCTCCGATTCCTGGGGATGCACATGCGGGATGACCTGACCTGGAAGGACAACACAAAAGCCACCATCAAGAAGGCACAACAGCGGCTATACATCCTGAGAGTCCTCAGGAAGGAACACAGCAAGCAGGAGATACTGGTGACCTTCTACCGCGGCGCAGTGGAGAGCATCCTCACCTACGGCATCTGCAACTGGTTCTCCAGCTGCACAACCGCGGAGAGAAATGCGCTACAGAGAGTCGTGAGAACAGCACAGAAGATCACCGGCGCCCCCCTCCCCTCTCTGGAAGAGCTGTACAACACACGCTGTCTCAAGAAGGCCTCCAAGATCTCCAGGGACCCAACCCACCCTGGGTACGAACACTTTACCCGGCTGCCCTCGAAAAGGCGGTTCAGGACCTTGGCCGCAAGGACAAACAGACTGAAGAACAGCTTCTACCACAGGGCCGTCCAGGCCCTGAACACAGCAAAGACCTAGGTTCTGGGCCCTGGACAGTCTGGACGGATTGATGGCAGCTGCTGGACTGAAAAAATCAGGTGTAGTGCTGAGGCACAAATATGTACATTTCAAGCCTGCAAACTGCGACACCTTAAATAAATGTGCAATAACACTATTGTGCAATATGACAACCCTAGTCGTCTATCTGTACAGTATAGTATAGTGGATAGTGTACATAGCCTTTATTTATGTAAACCAGCTCCTTCCCTTCTTGTGATTTTTTTTAAAGTTTTTTTTTCTTCTTTCCTAACACCAGGGGAGCCACCCCTCCTAAATTTCGTTGTTTGGTACCTGTACTGTAGCAATGACAATAAAGACCATTCATTCATTCATTCATTCATTCATTCAAGACAACTGACCACCAAGACAACTGACCACCAAGGACAACTGACCACCAAAGACAACTAACCACCAAAGACAACTGACCACCAAAGACGACTGACCACCAAAACAACTGACCACCAAGACAACTGACGTCAGTATATATGGGCTGTTTCCACCACAGATGCGCCCCTCGTGCTTTTTTAGCAGCGCTCTCCGCGCGCCTTGACCAGACAATGGTTCTCTGTTTGTGGAGGAGATCCGCGTGTCACATTGAGTCAGTCTCACAATCCACTTGACAAAGATGGAGGCTACTCGTGTGGAAAGATTTCTGGGATAAGTCGAACAAAAGAGCTGTTACTGTATGAAACAAAACATTTCCAAAATGGCTACCCAGTTAGTCATCCCCTCCCGACTTCATCCTGACAGGGTCTGTTTCCCAGGCAACCAGCCTCATCTACCCAAACATCTACCCAAACATCTACCCAAACATCTACCCAAACATCTACTCAAACATCTACCCACATCTACCCAAACATCTACCCAAACATCTACCCAAACATCTACCCAAACATCTACCCAAACATCTACTCAAACATCTACCCACATCTACCCAAACATCTACCCACATCTACCCAAACATCTACCCATATCTACCCAAACATCTACCCAAACATCTACCCATATCTACCCAAACATCTACCCAAACATCTACCCATATCCACCCAAACATCTACCCACATCTACCCAAACATCTACCCACATCTACCCACATCTACCCAAACAAACATACCCAAACATATAGTTTTTCTGTGCATGGTTCATTAATACAAAAACAACAACTAATAGTGCTACAGAACCGACATTAGTTCAACTTTGGCCCTCGGGAACGATTAATCGGTTAATCGATTATTCTGTCCCCTACTATCCCTACTACCCACACAGGTGGATGTTTTTCCTCAAAGGTGATCTCAGGCCTCTTTTCCAAATTGAAAACTAATTTAGGGCAGGTCAGCATAACAAATGATAATAACATTCCCACCTCCAGGTCCCGCCGTTCCACCCTAAATGTGCTATTGATTCTAAAAACATAGATTTTCCCATCCCAGGAGTGTGATTTACTTGCCATGAGGCAGCACCTTTAAACAAAATAAATTCTGTCGACACGCTTAACGACTATCGAGCTAATCTAACAGAAAGCGACGCCTCACAGCGAGCCTTCGATATGCTGAGTGGGAGCCAACTGTTATGGTTCACCGTTTGATAAATAGACCACCATCTGGCCCAGCATTGATGTACAGTATGTTCCGCCCCGTCCTTTATGATGTGTTCAGCCCACCGGTCGTACAGCTGGATAGAGCGGCTGTCTCCGTGGAAAGGGGGGCGGACATCCCTCCATCAGTCAGATAGAGGCTATGTGAGGAGACAGAATACAGGCTGTGTGAGGAGACAGAGTAGAGGCTGTGTGGTGAGGTAGAGGCTGTGTGGTGAGGTAGAGGCTGTGTGAGGAGGTAGAGGCTGTGTGAGGAGGTAGAGGCTGTGTGAGGAGATAGAGGCTGTGTGGTGAGGTAGAGGCTGTGTGGTGAGGTAGAGGCTGTGTGAGGAGGTAGAGGCTGTGTGAGGAGATAGAGGCTGTGTGGTGAGGTAGAGGCTGTGTGGT
>NC_137690.1:45749003-45756503 GCF_963989245.1 Nansenia antarctica | reverse complement strand
GTCCAGAAGGGCGGTGTGTCAGGAATGCCAGGTTGTCTGGAGCATACCGGCGTGGTGACACAGCTCATTCGGGAGGCCCGAGAGAACAAAGGCAACCTGTCAGTGTTGTGGCTTGACCTGGCAAATGCATTCGGCTCCATTCCACACAAGCTGGTTCAGTTCACCTTGACGAAGCATCATGTCCCCAGCAGGTGTAGAGACCTCATCGCTGATTACTACAGCAACTTCAGGATGAGGGTCTCTTCAGGAGCAATAACATCCAGTTGGCACAAGGTGGAGATCGGTATCATCACAGGGTGCACTATCTCTGTGACACTGTTCTCCCTAGCCATGAACATGCTCACCAAGTCTGCTGAGCCAGAGTGCAGAGGGCCCCGAACGAATTCCGGACAACGGCAACCACCCATCAGGGCATTCATGGATGACCTCACAGTCACGACAGAATCAGTCCCAGGCTGCCGGTGGATTCTGAAGGGACTCGAAAAGCTAGTGGACTGGGCCCGGATGCGTTTTAAACCCGCCAAATCAAGATCGATGGTGCTGAGGAAAGGGAAAGTGGAGGACAAGTTCCGGTTTACCATCACAGGCACAGCCATCCCAACTATCACAGAGAAGCCAGTCAAGAGCTTGGGCAAGGTTTTTGACTGCTCTCTGAGAGACACAATATCCATCCAGTCGACCTGCACTGAGTTGGATGGCTGGCTGAAATCCGTGGACAAGTCAGGCCTACCCGGGAAGTTTAAAGCCTGGGTTTACCAACATGGCATTCTTCCCAGGATCCTGTGGCCCCTCCTTGTCTATGCGGTCCCTATCTCAACAGTGGAGACCTTAGAGAGGAGGGTCAGCAACCACCTCCGGAGATGGCTTGGATTACCAAGGAGTTTGAGCAGCACCGCACTCTATGGGAACACCAACAAACTGCAACTGCCCTTCAAATCCTTGGAGGAGGAATTCAAGGTGACAAGAGCCAGAGAAGTGGTTCAGTACAGGGACTCAAGTGATCCGAAGGTGGCTAATGCAGGGATCCAAGTGAGGACTGGCAGGAAGTGGAGGGCAGAGGAAGCTGTTCAAGAGGCAGAGGCGAGGCTGCGTCACAGGAGCTTGGTGGGAGTGGTCACACGAGGTCGAGCTGGGCTTGGATCCTTTCCAACTCCCCAAATGAACACCAGGGGGAAGGAAAAGCGCCGCCTTGTTCAGGAGGAGGTGAGAGCAGCAGTGGAGGAGACAAGAACCTGCAAGGCAGTGGGAATGAAGCAACAGGGAGCTTGGACGAGATGGGAGAATGCAATTGAGAGGAAGGTGACCTGGGCTGAGCTTTGGAAAGCCGAGCCTCACCGCATCAAATTCCTCATCCAGGCAGTCTATGATGTGCTTCCAAGCCCGTCAAATCTGCACACATGGGGCATAGCAGAGACACCAGCATGCCAACTGTGTTCCAAGCGAGGAACCCTGGAACACATCCTCAGCTGCTGTACAAGGGCCCTTGGAGATGGACGGTACAGGTGGAGGCATGACCAAGTCCTGAAGACCATTGCTGAAGCCATCAGCGCAGGACTTGTGTGGGCAAAGCAGTTCCGACCCTCCAAGAAAACCATTGCCTTTGTCAGAGCTGGGGAGCAGCCAACCCCTGCCAGGAAAACATCTGCAGGCATCTTGACCTCTGCAAGAGACTGGCAGCTGTTGGTTGACCTTGAACATCAGCTGAAGTTCCCCAGCCACATTGTAGTCACCACCCTGCGACCAGACATTGTTCTCTTGTCTGAGTCCACCAGTCAAGCAGTGCTGCTGGAACTGACAGTCCCGTGGGAAGACCGCTTGGAAGAAGCCTTTGAGAGGAAGCTCTCCAAGTACGCGGGACTGGTCAGTGACTGCCAGCAGGCTGGTTGGAGAGCAAGGTGTTTCCCAGTAGAGGTTGGTTGCAGAGGATTTGCAGCCCGTTCCTTGGCCAGAGCCTTCAGCAGTTTGGGCATCGATGGAGAGAGAAAGAGGAGAGCCATCCGCAGTACCACCAATGCGGCAGAGAGAGCCTCTAGATGGCTGTGGCTCAAAAGAGGAGAGCCATGGAGTCATGGTAGCTAGTTAGCCATCTGGACACAAGCTGGGGTCTGATCAGCCCCGGCTGGGTCACCTGGAGGAGGGTGTATGATGTTGAAAGACCCGAAACGCCCGATGATTCCAGGAACATCACTGAAGATGTGTCCAGAGGCATCAGTAGATGTATGTACACAGTACATAGCTACATTAACTGTACATATCTACCTTAACTGTACACAGTCACCTTAACTGTACATAGTCACCTTAAATGTACATAGCTACCTTAACTGTACATATCTACCTTAACTGTTCATAGCTACCTTAACTGTACATAGCTACCTTAACTGTACATAGTCACCTTAACTTTACATAGCTACCTTAACTGTACATAGCTACCTTAACTGTACATAGCTACCTTAACTGTACATAGTCACCTTAACTGTACATATCTACCTTAACTGTACATAGCTACCGTAACTGTACATAGTAACCTTAACTGTACATAGCTACCTTAACTGTACATAGCTCATAACTGTATATACCTCTAACTACCATACATGCCATACTGTACCTATCACTATCACTGTCATGTTTTTAGATCATGTTTTAACTGCATTTTGTTGTCTGATACTTGTACTCAGCAAATGACAATAAAGTTTAATCTAATCTAATCTAATCTAATCTTTTGCAAGTGATGTGACATTCATTGGTGCGTAGCAGCATAAAGCATACATGTAGACTGTTTTGTATTTCATGTTTAAATGAATGAATGAATGATCTTTATTGTAAGTACAATAAAGGTACAACGAAATTTAAATGCAAATTAAGTGCTAACAAACAAACAGTCCTAAAATAATACAAAAACAAGAATTAGACATAAATAGGGGTGGATATAAATAAAAATAGGGGGATAAGTGATGGGTAGACATCTGAGAATATATCTATTATGTGAACTTCTATACTTATATACACTATATGGCCTAATATGGTTTCATACATAATGGTTTCATACATAATGTAATAATAATGTTATGTACAGTATGTTCTCATACTAAAACTCATACAAATGTTTACAAAATGATGAATACATACAGTTTCTGGAAATAAAATGTTTGGATAGATAAATAAACACACACACACACACACACACACACACACACACACACACACACTCCTACACATCTAAACACACACTCCCCTAAACTCACAGACAGCAAGCACAGTTCAGAACTATTTATGTGTGTCTTTGAGCCAGTTAGTGAGCGAGTGTGTAGGGGGGGGCAAGAGGGGGGGGGGGGGGGGGCAGGGGGGGTAGCTATGTTCAGGCCCCCCTCTGGTCCATTGAGGGAGAAGGGCAGGCATTGTGGAACGGCCGTGTCACCGTGGCGATCTGTTGCCAAAGTAACCGCAATCTCTCCCATTGAAAGCTCTCCAAGGCTAACACAGTAGCGTTCTATTCAGCTTCTCTCTCTGTCTTTCTCTCTCTCTCTCTCACTCTCTCTCTCTCTCTCTCTCTCTCTCTCTCTCTCTCTCTCTCTCTCTCTCTCTCTCTCTCTCTCTCTCTCTCTCAATACAATTCAAAGGAGCTTAATTGTCCTCACAAACACGTTTACATCGCCAAAGCAAGCGAAATAAACACTAACTAAGGGTTACACACACAAACGTTTCTAAAGAATAAAAACATTTCAAAAGTATCCCACGCTCGCTACCGTGGATCGAGGCACGCCAATGTGGCGTGGCTTGAATGATGAGTCATACTTCTAATGGGTTTCGATTTTATTTATTTTTTAAAGCTTTGCTTCGAGGTTTCTGCATTCATGATGCAAGGCCATGTCCAGCTGTAATTCAAAAGAATTAGTGAGATGGAGAGACTAAAGAGGGTGAGAGGAGAGAGGGGGAGGAAAAGTAGTCAAATCAAGGATGTGGAAACTTCAAACAAACACACAGCTTTGCTTTGTTTGAGTCACGTTTCAGGGGAAGTATTGATTTGTTAGATGAGGTGACTCTCAACCCAGTGAAATATTGTTCTTTCACTCTTCTCACCTCTCTCTCTTCTCTTCTCTCCCCTTCTCCATCCATCTCTCTCTCTTCTTTTAGGTGAGCCAATCCCACCCCTCCCTGCTTCGCTCGGCGCCACCACCCCCCTCCCTCCACCCCCCCCCCCCCTCCCCCCACCCCGCTGTCTCTCCCTTCTTCTGCCTCATCCCTCACTTCCCAGGGGAAGGTGAAGGACCATGTCTCTCCTCACTTCTCTCTCTTCCCTCCTCCCCTTCCTGCTGCTCCTCCTCCTCGCTCTCCTCCCCCCACCCTGCGCCCCGGAGTCTCAACCAGACGAAGGGGTCAGTGACGACCAGGACGGGCTGCGCGCCTCCTCCTCCTCCTCCTCTTTCTCCTCCTCCTCCTCCTCCTACCCCTCCTCCTCCTACCCCTCCTCCTACCCTTCCTTCTCCCCGGACCGCTACAGCAACGCTACGTCCCCTAGTGGCAGGAAGGCGAAGTGCATGGAGCCGGTGAAATGCAACCAAGGCATCTTGCTCCCCGTGTGGAAGCCTCTGAACCCGGGCTTGGGGGACCAGGTGGCCAGGGCCGTGGTCTACTTCGTCTGCCTCATGTACATGTTCCTGGGGGTCTCCATCATCGCCGACCGCTTCATGGCCTCCATCGAGGTCATCACCTCGCAGGTGAGCGCTGATCAGTCCTCCTCTGTGGCTCAGAGTTTGGTAATAATAATAATAATAATAATAATAATAATAATAATAATAATAATAATAGTACTACTAATAATAATAATAATAATAATAATAGTACTAATAATAGTAATAATAATAATAATAATAATAAAAACGTTTTATTTGTATAGCGCTTTTCCTGCAAACTTTGCAGCTCAAAGTGCTCCAATCATTAAATAATCATAATTCTTTCTTTTTTTTCATTTAAAGGCTATATTAAAAAGATGGGTTTTAAGTCTTGTTTTTTTCTGAGGTTGCATCCCTAATGTAAACTGGCAGTGCATTCCACAGTTGTGGTGCATAAAATGAGAATGCAGCCTTACCAACTCTCTTCTTTTGTACATACACAGAGAAAACCAGCGTCAGAAGACCTGAGAGCTCTATTGGGCTGATATGCTAGCAAAAGGTATTTCAGATATTCTGGTGCTGTGCCAGTAAGAGCTTTAGAAACAAGCAGAAGGATCTTGAAATCTATTCTGAACTTATCAGGAAGCTTAGGTTGTGAGTTTGATTCCTGCCTGCTGGGATCATATATACAGTGGGGGAAATAAGTATCTGTAAGTCCGATTTCGTACATTTTCCTACCGACAAAGAAATGAATGGTCTATCACAGAATATCAACCCCCAAAATTCCAGAAAAACATTATATAAAGAATAGACTGACTAGGCCACTCCATGACTTTAATGTGCTTCTTCTTCAGCCACTCCTTGTTGCTCCTCCTGTTGCGTTGGCCGTATGTTTTGGGTCATTGTCGTCCTGGAATACCCATCCAGCAGGGCTGCCAAGATTTGGTTTTGATTTGGTTTTGATGAGACCCCAAAATCAAGCTCTTTTGGCCTCAACTCCACTCGCCGTGTTTGGAGGGAGAGAAATGCTGACTCTGACCCCAACGACTTCACCGCATTGAGGGGACGATGGACGGGGGCCATGTACCGTGAACTCTTGGGCGAGGACACTGAAAATGGGGCGTGGACGGGTCTTCCAGCATGACAATTTATGATTTACGTATATTAGGTGGGTGGCGGGGGCGGGGGGGGGGGGGGGGGGTGGTTCGCAGGTGAGTGGCATGAGTGGCGTATCACCAGGTGGAGATGGTGTGTGTGTGTGTGTGTGTGTGTGTGTGTGTGTGTGTGTTGGTGTGTGTGTGTGTGTGTGTGTGTGACCCTGTGTTCTGCAGGAGAAGGAGGTGACCATCACCATGCCTAACGGAGAGACCACCGTGGCGACGGTGAGGATCTGGAACGAGACCGTGTCTAACCTCACCCTGATGGCCCTGGGGTCCTCCGCCCCCGAGATACTGCTGTCTGTCATAGAGGTACACACACACACACACACACACACACACACAGACCGTGTCCAATTTTACCCTGATGGCTCTGGGCTCCTCCGCCCCAGAGATACTACTGTCTGTCATAGAGGTACACACACACGCACACACACACACACACACACACACACACACACACAGTACTGTGTCCAACCGGCTTCAGAGATCCTACTGTCTGTCACTGAGGTCAGTGTCACAGAATGAACTGAACACAAATTCTCAGTGTGATGAAATCCCCATTGATCTCCCTATACATAATATATACATATATATACATACATACTGTATATATATATACATATATATATACATACATACATACATACAGTATATACATGCCTGTATTTCACTTGCTGTATATATTTCCAGTGACTGGGTCAAGAGTTGTGCTGCTTCTCTAGTGAGGAATGGTCGTATCCTTCTGATGTTGTAGAGGAAGAATCTGCAGGAGCGTGCTGTCGCTGTGATGTTCTCCGCACAGGATAGTCGGTTGTCCAGGATCACTCCAAGGTTCTTGGCTGTCAGGGAGGGGGTTACAGTAGAGTTCTCAACTGTGATGGAGAAGTCTTGGAGAGGGCAGGCTTTCCCAGGGAGAGTAACTCAGACACACAGAGACACGTGTTGCCACATGAAGGTCAGAGGGGGGGAAAGACAGGAAGAGTTGAGTGTCATTCGCAACTCATCACAACAAGAAGTAACATTCGCAATCGAAGCAACAGACGTGGTAGTTGATTGGTCAGAAAAATTGAAGATTGCCCGTTCGTCCCGCTCTTATCCAGATCAACACGCAGGCGCTGTTGTTTTCCTATGGACTGCCTCGAGCAGCGTTCTCACCAAAAGCGAAGCGAAGCAAAGTGATGGATGCGTAGTTTGTAATCGGAGCGAAACCACCCTTTTCAAGCGGAGCATCCATTGGTTCTTTGCTGCGGGAGCGACTTCGAATGCGCGTTCTCACCGCTCCAAACGACGCAGAGCAAACGAATTTGATCCTAAACTCTGATACCAAGTGAAGCAAATGTTCTAGTGAGAACACCCCCTTAGTCCACAATGCATTAGGAAGGGGACAACACATCAGAATCAGTGAAATAACACAATATTTAATAACTTAGGCTGTAATAATACTTACAAAACAAGAATGAGGTGTGTAGTAATCAGTAGTGTAAGTGAGTGGATGTGAGTATGTGTGAATGCAGGATGTTGTAGGGTGTAAAATACACACACACAAAACACGCCTACACACACACACACGCAGTGGGTTCAGAAAGTATTGAGAACGGTTCACTTCTTCCACACATTTCCTTGTGTTACAGACTCAATTTAAAATGGCTTACATGGATTTGTTTTGCCATCAACCCACACACACAATACCCCATAGTAGCCAGCAGCCATCTGACGCTCTGATACTCTCA
>NC_137690.1:45736503-45744003 GCF_963989245.1 Nansenia antarctica | reverse complement strand
CCAGACCGGACCAGTCTAGAAATGTGTCTGTTCTGGAGAGCATGTTCTTGATGACACTCTCTTCACGAGACGCCAGCTGCACATCGTCGGCGTAGCCTTGTACAGGGTTGGGGGAAAGCACATTGGGTGGGGCACAGGCACACAGCCACGTAATCCACCCGTTGATGGCAAGAACAAAATTGATGGCACTCCACGGACAGCCTGTTTTAATGCCTACCTGGAGGGGAATGGGGTCTGTGAGGTGTTTTCCACAGATGACCTGTATGAAGGAAGAGCTGTAAACATCCTTAATAATGTCAATATACACCTGAGGTAGTTGGATTTCCTCTAGGGCTTTGATCATGACATTATGGGTCAGAGTTCCAAAAGCATCCCTGAAGTCAAGAAAGACAGAGTAGAGTTTGCAAGATTCATGTTTGAAGTCATCAATCCCAGTTTTCAGACAAAATACATGTTCATTCATTCCCTGTCTGTTGATGACACACACACACACACACACACACATAGACGCACACATACACACATACACACACACTCACCACCTCTCACCTCTCATTAGCCCCTCTCCTCCCCTCTCCCCTCTAGGTGTCATCCGCATCATCAAGGAGCTGAAGCAGAAGTACCCTTACACACACACACACACACACACACACACACACACACTCGCCACCTCTCACCTCTCATTAACCCCTTCTTCCCCCCCTCTCCTCCCCTCTCCCCTCCAGGTGTGATCATCACATCATCAAGGAGCTGAAGCAGAAGTACCCTTACACACACACACACACACACACACACACACACTCGCCACCTCTCACCTCTCATTAACCCCCTCCTCCCCCCCCCCCAGGTGATCCGTATCATCAAGGAGCTGAAGCAGAAGTACCCAGACAAGGAGCTGGACCAGCTGGTGGAGCTGGCCAACTACTACGCCCTGCTGCACCAGCAGAAGAGCCGCGCCTTCTACCGCATCCAGGCCACGCGCATGATGATCGGCGCCGGCAATGTCCTGAAGAAGCACGCCGCCGGGAACGCCGCCCGCCGCACGGCCGCCGCCGACGAGGAGGCGGGGCTGGGGGAGGAGGACGACCTCGCCATCTGCAGCCGCATCTCCTTCGAGAGCGCCCACTCCCAGTGCATGGAGAACTGCGGCGTGCTGACGCTGGGCGTGACGTGCCAGGGGGGGCTGGGCGAGAACACCTTCTACGTGGACTACCGCACCGAGGACGGCTCGGCCAACGCCGGGTCGGACTACCAGTACGGCGAGGGCACGCTGGTGTTCAAACCCGGGGAGACACGCCGCGAGATCAAGGTGAGAGGAGGGTTGGTTGGTTGGTGGGTGGGTGGGGGAGAGGGGGGGAGGGGGAGGGGGAGGAGGGGGGAGTGGGGGAGAGGGGGAGAGCGGGGGAGGGAGATCAAGGTGTTGGTTGGTTGGGGGGTGGAGGGGGTGGAGGAGGAAGATGGGGGATGGGGGAGAGGGGGGGAGAGAGATCAAGGTGAAGGGGTTGGTTGGGGGGTGGAGGGGGAGAGGGATGAGGAGGGGGGGATGGGGGGAGAGGGGGGGGGGAGATCAAGGTGAAGGTTGGTTAGGGGGGAGGTGGAGGAGGAGGATGGGGGGGTAGGGGGGGGGTGGGCGGGGAGATCAAGATGAGGGGTTGGTTGGGGGGTGGAGGGGGGGGTGGAGGAGGATGGGGGAATGGGGGAGAGGGGGGAGGGAGATGAAGGTGAGGGGTTGGTTGGGGGGTGGAGGGGAGAAGAGGGGAGAGGAGGGGAGAGGAGGGTTTCGAGGGCACGGTGAGTCAAGGTGAGGTGATGCAGGTGAACACGTGGGTGAACCTGGTCAACACCCCCTGTACTGTTTCCCCAGTGTCCAAAAAATGAAATCAAAATAATTCCTTCTTCTAGCGTCGGGACTGCCGATGGTCCCGGGCCTGAGCATAGATGACTTTCTCCTGCTTTGACTGGTGGACAGACGATTCACTTACTTAGTCATGTATTTGTTGTACGTCGCTTTGGATAAAGGCGTCTGCTAAATGTCAAAAATGTAAAATGGAACGATTATGTTGTGCTGCTTTAACAGAACCATTATCTAATGCACAACATCACATGAATGCACACAGGACCAATGAGAATAGAGCATCAACAAAATCACCAACATAACCGTTTCAAAGCATGATATGACAGTAGGTTTTAACCCGACATTAACATGTTCTAAGGACAACACGGGATTCTCCCTGCCCACGACAGGCCTAACCCAAAACTCAAAGAATATCTGTCTGTCCCCCTCCTTCAATATCATTCCCAACAAAGGACAAGGTGTGAGATGCATTACAATCGCAAAGGAATGGCGAGGGTGCGATTTCTTCAGACTCAATCGCAAAGGAATTGTCATCATGTCACACACAAGTGTACAAAGCAACCGAATGCCTGAGGCAGTGCAGCTCTCCAACATCCATCAACGTCAACAACACAGCGTGACCAAACGAACGTGTACAATGTAGACATGAACATAAGCACTAAAAGTAACAGTAACAGTAAATAGAGTCAAATAAATTAGCCTTTCTTTTTTTCCCAGAATCCCTTCTGCCTCGGCTCAACTGTACAGTGTAATAGTCTTTGAGTGGGTAGGGAGCTGTGTACTGAGTGCTTTAATCTTATCCACCTCATTTTTCTGGTTTTCTGCTCGAAATGACATGCCCACAGTGAATATAGAATATCTCCACAATCACAAGGGCCTTCATAATGATCTTGTTATCAAATGAAAGCTAACACCTGTGGGGTGGCTGTAGAAGTGTCAGAATCAAAATCTATGTTACTGTGTCAGAGTAAATAGAGCTAGAACATTATAAAACATCTCAAATTCAGTCTCCGCCTAAAAAAACAACAGCTTTTACAGTGAATATCACCTTGGAAACCTGATAACCAAGCCCAAATCATCTAGGAATCAGTACTCCAGGGTCTTATTAGTACTTGTGCCAAAGTTGATGCTAGTAATGTGAGCAAATGCAACTTTGTACCTGTTTTAGTACAGGTATGTTTAGGCGGACACCTATATGTTTAGGCCATTTGGAGATTTTGGAGATTTATTTTTTTATTTTTTTATTTGGCCGAGTTGGCCGACCAATGGTATGGAAATTTGGCGTTGAAACCGGACATGACACATTCTCCAGTTGGAGAAAACTGGATGTGACTTAGGCCGTGTTTACCGTCTCTGGAAAAAAATGGTGGCATCGTATAGCATGCAAAGTTGTGAAAAAAATGTGATATCGATGAAGAGAATTGATCGAGGTAAACTCTTTATATCACTTCGGATCCCCATGGGGGTCCGTGGATATAAAGAGGTTAACGTCCAACCTCATCATTCTGATTGACAATGACAGAGTTGTGTCTTCCCCGACTTTGTCTGAGTGGGGAAAGTCAAGATGGAGGGCGGGGGGGGGGGGGGGGGAGTGGTTTCGAAGTAGGAATTGTCCTAGGAATTGATGATGCTCATTTTTTTGTTTGAAAAAAAAACTAACAAGAAAAACTGTAACGTTAACGTTTTTTTAAGTGCCAATTTGATGTTCCCTCTCTGGGAAAAGAAAGACAAGACAGAAGGCCATTCAAAGAACAAGGGAATAGAAGAAGCACATTTCCACAACGCTAGCTTGTCGTTAGCCAGGGATGAGTGACTGCTGTGTTCCCCGGCGTCCCTCATCAACGTCAATCACTCTGCTGACGACCATGTGCAGCTTTCAGGCTTAGATCGCCACTTACAGCTGTCATTTCGGTCACACACACACACACACACACACACACACACACACACACACACACACACACACAAGCATGCACGCAGTCACTCACAAACACACACACGCGCACACACACACACACACATACACGCAGACACACACAGACACACACACACAATCTCACACACACAGACAGACCTCATCATCACACCAGACACGTAGCCATTAGCATGCAGCCTGTGCTACTGTGACACACACACACACCTCATCATCACGTACACACACACACACACCTCTTCATCACGTACACACACACACCTCTTCATCACGTACACATACACACACACACCTCTTCATCACGTACACACACACACACACACAGAAACACACACACACACACACACATACACACACACACATACACTCACACTCACCCACACACACACACACTCTCTCACACACACAGACAGACCTCATCATCACACCAGACACGTAGCCATTAGCATGCAGCCTGTGCTACTGTGAGGGTACTGTAGAACAAGCACTCTTAATGAGACACAATTACTACTTCCTGGTCCCGGAGCATTCAGTAATGAACACAGTGAAACAAGCCTTTAACTCACCAACCAATAAGGAGTTCCAGTACATTCATAACCACCTGGGGTGGCAGGAAGTGTGGATGTCTTTAAAAGAAAGCTTAAAACACATTAAAACACCTTTTAGCCTTGCAAGGAAGCCTTGCTTCCATTAGCAGTCCATTAGCCTGGCTTTTATCTAGTGTTCATGTCAACTTGCACTTTTACCTCACTATTTCTTCTTTTATTCCTGGTTTTATTGTGTCGTATTTTATCTATGTCTTATCTCCTAGCTCCTTGTTTTATTGTGTTGTGTTTTATTTACTATTGTTTTTATGTTCAGCACTTGGAGTTGCATTTGAGTTTGTTCAAGTTTGATCGAAGTTTAATAGAGTTTAAAAGTGTTTAAATGTGGTGTTTACCTAGCAACACTACTTAGAAAATAATAAATGATCTGAGAATTATGAACGACTGACATTGACTGCAACTCTGCCCTCCCCCTTCTCTCTCTCACCCTCCCTCTCTTCCTCCCCCCTTCCCCCTTCCCTCTCACACACACCCCTCCCCTCCCCCCCTTCCCTCTCTCTCACCCTCCCTCCCTCTCTCCCCCCCTTCCCCCCTTCACTCTCACCCACCCCCCTCCCCTCCCCCCCTTCCCCCTTCCCTCTCTCTCACCTCCCTCTTCCCCCTTAACTCTCTCTCAACCACCCCCCTCCCCTTCCCCCCTTCCTCCCCCTTCTCCCCGTCCCCCTCCCCTCCCATCAGGTGGGCATCATAGACGACGACATCTTCGAGGAGGATGAGCACTTCTTCGTGCGGCTGCTGAACCTGCGGGTGGGCGACGCCGACGGCATGTTCGCCAGCGACGATGCCGCCGCCAACGGCCGCCTGATGGAGCCCCTGGTCGCCACGGTGACCATCCTGGACGACGACCACGCGGGCATCTTCACCTTCGGCGAGCGGCTGGTGCGGGTCAGCGAGAGCGTGGGCACCATGGAGGTGACGGTGGTGAGGAACTCGGGGGCGCGGGGCACCGTGGTCCTGCCCTACCACACGGAGGCCGGGACCGCCAAGGGGGGCGGGGAGGACTACGAGGACACCCGGGGGGAGCTGGAGTTCAACAACGACCAGACCACGTGAGTTGGTTGGCTGACGTACGGACAGACGGACGGACGGACGGACGGACGGACAGGCAGAGAGACCGAGAGACAGACGGGCAGAGAGACGGAGCGACAGACAGGCAGAGAGACAGAGAGACAGACAGGCAGAGAGACAGAGAGACAGACAGGCAGAGAGACAGAGAGAGAGACAGACAGGCAGAGAGACAGACAGACTGAGAGACAGAGAGACAGACAGGCAGAGAGACAGAGACAGACAGGCAGAGAGACAGACAGAGAGAAAGGCGGCCGGACGGACAGAGAGACATTGAGACAGGCGGACGGACAGACAGGCAGGTGGACAGACAGACAGACAGACAGACAGACAGGCAGGCAGGCAGGCAGGCAGGCAGGCAGGCAGGCAGACAGGTAGACAGGTAGACAGGCAGACGGAGGGACAGACAGGCAGAGAAACAGACAGGCAGACAGACAGACAGACAGGCAGACAGACAGGCAGAGAGACAGAAAGACAGAAAGACAGAAAGACACACAGACAGAAAGACAGACAGACAGACAGACATTGGCTGTGTCCCAAAATGCATTCTTGCACTCTATCTAGAGCGTGTTCCAACGTCCACACAGGTAGTTTCCTGTAGCGAGAGCGCGTGTCCTCATCTTACACGTGTGTACCGTGACCTAAACACTCACCCTGAAACCTGAACCTTGTCTCAGGGTGAGCAGGCTGGACAGATGGACGTCTATGTCCCTCCTTTCTTTGGCTGTTCTTCCCTTCTTCCCATGCCCTCTCTCCCCCCCCCCTCCCCCTCTTCTCTCCTCTCTCCCCCCCCCTCCCCCTCTTCTTTCCTCTCCCCTCCCCCCCTCTTCTCTCCCCCCCCCCCCTCCACCTCCCCTCCTTGTTCCACTCCAGAACTCTTCTCCATTATTCATCAAGGCCATTCTGGTCCGAGCGTCAAGCTCATTGATGGGCTGCATTTCTGTGGGCTTGCATCTTTGTGTGTGTGTGTGTGTGTGTGTGTGTGTGTGTGTGTGTGTGTGTGTGTGTGTACGTGCATGCGTTGTGGTTTATTGGTGGTCAGGTTACTGTCTAATTTCCTGGTCATTACCTGTCAATTAACCAGGTAACAATGGCAGCACCACCCCCAGCTGACACCCACACCAACCCCATCCTGTAACCACATCTGTTAGGTCTAAACATAGACCTTCCTCTAACTACCATCTAACTAACTCTGTTAGGTCTAAACATAGACCTTCCTCTAACCACCATCTAACTAACTGTGTTAGGTCTAAACATAGGCCTTCCTCTAACCACTGTAAGGTGATCAACTTCTCCAGAATTGATTTAATTGAGTCGTCACTTATCAGAATGGGTATGACACACGATTCAGACCCAGCACTTTCCACCTAAAACACTATTGTCTACCTAAGCAGATTTCATTAAATGGCTCTGCTCACCTCTTTTGTCTTGGTACCGTGGAAGTGCTCAGTCCGAATCCAGCCTCGCCCACTCCTCCTTGCATCCCGTTGAAAATCACGTCGGGGTCACCAATTTTGTAAGGAGATCAACTTCAACTTCTCCAGAATTGATTTAATTGAGTCGTCACTTACAAGCGAGTCCGTTTAATCTCAACGAGACGTCCTTGATATAACTTCTAAGATAAAATGATCCAATCATATATTCGGCACCACTACTGAACTGTTCTTTAAGAGAATATTTATTCGAGCACATCGGCAAACAATAATATCAGCATACAATAGCATTTCATTCCATGGAAAGGGGTCTTATCTAGCTTCACCTCCGCAGACCAGGATCAGCTGGTTAACTGCAGAAGTTTCACCGGACAAGAGCCCCGCTTCGCCTGGGACCACAGTCTTTATCTATTTTTCTTAACATTTTGGGATGGGCTGTCCCTCTCTGGTAGGTTTTATGGTAAACGTCTGTTTTATATCGGAATGTGGCTTTGTGCGAGTGTGTTATCTTCTTCTTCTGACCCCCCGGTCGTTTGTCATGGTGGGAGTGTTTGGACACTCTGTCTGCAACGGTATCCTGAACAGCTTAGCACGACGTTAGACACACAC
>NC_137690.1:45669003-45729003 GCF_963989245.1 Nansenia antarctica | reverse complement strand
GGTCTAGAACTAAGAACCGATTCGTCAGGGGCTGGGGACGGTATTATCGTGACCAGATAAAGATAGATATCGGTGTATCATTAATTTATTCGATTTGTTCGAATGTCGAACTGTAATGTGATCGATACCGATGCTAGGTAGCTAGCTATATCGACCTAGAGAGGTAGCTTACAACAAAGGCTAACATTATCATCTTACGTTCAGTGTTAATAATAATCAAAATGTCTTAGGTAAATTACCTTCCTTCTTGAACATAATCGCCATCCAGAAGAAGAAGACATGACTGCAGAAAAACATAGTCGCATCCTTCACGTAACATTGTTTTTAAAGTTATCAACGTAAGATGTTAATGTTAGCCCTTGTTGTAAGCTAGCTTGCTAGGTGGGAAAGCGGAGACGTATACAGACGTACACAGTCGCTTCAGATAAATCAGCTAAATTGCATATATACAGTACCTGTATACAGTCTGTCTTACATGTAACGATGAATTGAGAATCAAGGACCCCAATTGAAATAAGCCAGTGGCTTTCTTGGGTTTTTATCCTGTTAGTTCACCTTGTATGTAATATGTACTTTCATGTACCTACTTCTGCAAATCTTCTAATAAAGTTTTCAATCAATCAATCAAGTGATTTAATGACGTGCCTCTCTAGCCCGTAGAAAAGCCAACCGGTTCTTAGAAGCTCCGCAAGTTGAACCAACTGCGAAACCAGCACTAGCACCAGCCCAGAACTAAGAACTAGGTTCTTGTTTGAACCCTTTGAAGTACCCTTTTGGGTTCGATGTGGAAACCTTTCAGTTAAACCCTTTCCAACAGAGGAACCCAAAATCGGTTCTTCAAAGGGTTCTCCCACAGGGAGACCGCCGAAGAACCCACTTTTTTCGGACAGTCTTCCTTTGTGAGGACAGAAACGGGAATAAAAAACTGTCACACAGCATATGGTACCGGAGCTGTGGAGCCGAGCAGGGAGGTAAATACAGTCATCGGACGGTGTTTCTGTCCTCCCAGACGGCCGTGTACCCATCTCATAATTAGAGCCTTTGTGCCTTTGAAGAGACGAAAGAGGAATCGTCTGTGTGCCCACTTACTAAGCAACAGCAGCTCACAGCCAGAGTTGCCCAGCTGGCTGGTCGCTTACATGCAGACCCTGCCTTCTTTCTTTGACATCTCTCGACATGATGAGATGAGGATGAGAGGATAGGGTAATATGATACTCTGAGAGCGAGCACGGAACGGTGGTTTCAGCGCTAAGAGTTGCTTAAGTTGTACTTAAATTGGTTCAGCTGCTCGGCTGTTTGATTGACAGAGAGTAGATCACACTGTTGGGGACATTGGCCGTGACCAAGATATCCTGCTGCCTTCTGCTTACTAAAAGTATCTACCACATACTCTAGCTTCTTCTACCCCACCCCACCCCCCCCCCCCCTCTTTCTTGGTACAGTATTTCTCTTCTCTCCCTCTCTCTCTCACTCTCTCTGTCCTCTCTCTCTTTCTTTATCTCTGTCCTTTCTCTCCCTCTACCCACTCCTCTTTTCTCTCTCTCTCTTTCTCTCTCTCTCTCTCCCTCTCTCTTTCTTTATTTCTGTCCTTTCTCTCGCTCTACCCATTCCTCTTTTCTCTCTCTCGCCATCTCTCTTCTCTCTCTCTCTCTAGCATTGTGTTCCTCCTCGTCTCATCCTCCTCCCAAGACTACACCCCCCCCCTCCTTCGATCTTGTTTATCTTCTCAAGGATCCACCCTTTTATGTACCTCCTTTGTCCTTGCTGCTCTCCCCATCCCATGCACTCAGGCACCATCGCGTCTATTTGTCCTCCCTCCCCAGCTTCCGCCCTCGCACACTCGCCCCCACATACATGGACTGACGTACACAAGTAATATATAAATCTGACTCAGACTCAATTATTGATAGCGTACTGGCCTCAAAACATCTATCTGTGTGGCATGTTTGTGTTCCAATTCCCTCTCTCTTTCTTTGTCTCTCTGCCTGTTATTAACTTGTATTTCGTATTTTCCATCCCTAACACCCCCCCCCTCTGTTTCTCTCTCCCTCGCTAACTCGTTCTTTCTTGCTCTCTCTCCCACTCCCACTCTTTCTCCCTTCCCTCCCATCCCCTCCCTCTCCTCTCCTCTCCTCTCACTCACACTCTCTTCCTCCCCTCCCCTTTCTCTCACACTCTTTCTCCCCTCTCCTCCCCTCCCATCCCTCCCCTCCACTCCCCTCCAATCCTCTCCCCTCCCCTCCCATCCCTCCCCTCCACTCCTCTCCTCTCCCATCCCCTCCCCTCCCCTCCCCTCCTCTCCCCTCCCCTCCCCTCCCCTCCCCTCCTCTCCACTCCACTCCCCTCCCCTCCAATCCCCTCCCCTCCTCTCCCTCCCCTCTCCCACCCCCCCCCTCCCACCCCACCCCTCCCCTCCTCTCCCCTCCCCTCCCCTCCCCTCCCCTCCCCTCCCTCTCTCAGAAGACCCAGAGGGTCAGATGAGTGCTGAGGAGGAGGAGGCCAGGCGCATAGCAGAGATGGGGAAGCCTATCCTGGGTGAACACAGCAGGTTGGAGGTGGTCATCGAGGAGTCCTATGAGTTCAAGGTAGCGCCCCTCCTTCCCTCTCTTCTCTGTCAAGGTAGCTCAACCTCTTTCCCTCTCTCTCCCCCCCATTGGCCGGATCAGAACCTCAGCGATGTGTCAGAGGCTGCGTTCGTAAATTCGCTCTGGAAATCTGGTCCGCACTCATGGAATGCCCCTTTATGACGTTGAACTCAGTGCTCTGGCACTCTCAGAGCGAATTTATGAACGATACTGCACGCGTGCAGGAGAACCTCAATTACGTACCCGGGTGTTTGAAAGAAATGCCCCAGTAGATATATGACATGTATATTATATGACATGTATATTACTGGAGACCAGAGTTTATGATGTTCGTAAAGCAAATTACTCTGGCTGTCATAAGCGTTTTAGCTCGATGCGATGGTTCTTTTACCATTTTTGTACATGATGATTAATACGCTGGTTTCATTTATTTATTATTTATAATAACAATCAACGACCTTGTTCCTCTGAGATCAGAGATTAAGGCCAGGGAACACATTAAAACAACACCATATCCACCCGTCAACTAAACCCCTCAAAAAAGGTTCGGAAACTTTATTTTGGTTGATTAATCCTCCTCTTTAATAATACCAATTGGTATTGTATTTTATATCGTTGGCAAGCCTGATTAGTCACCTTTACAACGAGGTACAACTTGTAAGGATCATGCATTCGTGGAATGAGCAACACAGCTAAACGTGTGGTTAGCGGCCCAAAAATATTTGCCAAAATCCCCTATATTCTTCTGTTGGTATTCACTCTCGTTTTGAGTTGCTTGGTGGATTGGATGATTGCACTCTCCCACAGTAATAAGGAAAAAACAACACATATTGGCAATTTTTACACTTTATTCATTTTACACTGTCAGGGACCTCAGTAGCGTGTGGAAGATCCATACGCAGTCACAACAGCTTGGCACCTCCTCCTCATGCTGGTCACCAGCCTGGTCACACACTGCTGTGGGATGGCATCCCATTCCTCAACCAGGATTTGCCTCAAGTCAGCCAATATGGTTGCGTTGGTCACTCTGGCACATACAGCACACCCAAGCTGATCCCACAAGTGTTCAATTGGGTTGAGGTCTGGATTCACAGCAGGCCATTCCACCCTCTTCACTCCCAAATTCTGGAGGTACTCTGTGATGATCCTGGCTCTGTGGGGGCGAGCGTTGTCCCAGATTCTGGAGATATGGGATCGCCACTGGCCCCAGAATATAATTCCTGTCAATTAGGTGCCATTCAGGTGCCAGTCACACACCTGTGACTGACATACACCTGCCAGCACTTGAAGCTCAAAACGAGAGTGAATACCAACAGAAGAATATTGCAGGGGATTTTGGCAAAACATTTTGGCTACCCACACGTTTAGCTGTGTTGCTCATTCCACGAATGCATGATCCTTACAAGTTGTACCTCATTGTAAAGGTGACTAATCAGGCTTTCCAACGATATAAAATACAATACCAATTGGTATTATTAAAGGGGAGGAAGAATCGACTGAAATAACATTTCCAAACTTTTTTTTTAGGAGTTTAGAATGAAGTCTATGTACTGTATATATACAGTATATATACACATAGATGTGAGTTAAGGCTCATCGTTAAAAGAAAATGTCAATACAGTGTGTGAATTCATTCCACAAACAAACCAATTTAGTTGAAAAGTCGAATCATCAGTCTTTATTTCATGTACCTTTGACCGGACAAACCCCTTGAAAACTAATTGTTTTGTGTGTGTGTGTGTGTGTGTGCGCGTGCATGCACGTGTATGTGCATGTGTGCGCATGTGCGTGCGTGGGTCTTGTGCGTGCGTGTGTGCATGCTTGTGTGGCCCTTGATGGTGTGTGTGCACTGGAAGGTGTTGGGTGCTGCAACCAAATCCTTTTTTTCACAGTTTAACAAAATGAAGTGTTTGGTTGCAGACTGAGCTTGGGTCCTTCCACGGTGTTCTTCCATGTTAGCGTTCCGGTCACGTGTGGGGACGAGTCCTGTGTCCCCTCTCTCTCTCATCTCCTTCTGTTCTGTCCTCTAATTGGACGCTGATGATGCCTTCTCTGTCTGTGATTGGTAGAGCACGGTGGACAAGCTCATTAAGAAGACCAACCTGGCACTGGTGATTGGGACGCATTCCTGGAGAGAGCAGTTTGTGGAAGCTGTCACCGTCAGCGCAGGTGAGCTGTTGCTGTGGGGGGTGAGAACTGTTGCCATGGGGGGTGAGAACTGTTGCCGTGGGTTTGTGTGCACGGCACGCACCTGTGCGCGTGTAGTGAATCTGTATGGAATAGAAATCAAATCAAATCAAATCAAATTGTATTGGTCAGGTGCATCGTCACATCCAATTAAGAGAAGTAGAAGCCGCACACTCAAGTTCCAGATGCAGCACAATGTGGTTTAATAGGACAACGGTTTCGGCTGTAGCCTTTGTCAAGACTTGACTATTAAACCACATTGTGTTGCACCTGGAACCTGAGTGTGTGGCTTCTACTTCTCTTAATTGGGTTTTGTTCCGTTGCCAGCACCTCTCTTACATTTTCTGCGGTGTGCGCTCTCTTCTTTTCTATTAAGCATCGTCACACACAGCCGTTGGTGATGTAGTGAAATGCTTTTTGAATCTAGCTCCTCGATCAACAACAATCAATACATATACCGGTAATACAATAGTAATGGAGCAATAAGTAGTAATAATAATAATATTTTATTTGCTATGCAATCAACTTGTCAATCAATTGTTGGAGTTTGGTATTTTATGCTCTAGGCCCCTGGAGCAATTAGGGGGTTAGATGCCTTGCTCAAGGGCACATGCAGCTCCCTCCTGAGGCAGGGATCGAACCAGCGACTTTCCGGTTGCTAGCTGGCCTCTCTAACCACCAGGCTACCGCCCACATAATAATCACAGCAGAACGGTGCCGTGTAGGAACAGTAAATGACTGTAATAATAATACAATGACGAGAGTGCCATAGAAGTACCAGGGATAATTACAGCGTCTGTGTGTGTGTGTGCTTATGTGTGTGCTTATGTGTGGTGTGTGTGTGTGCGTGTGTGTGTGTGTGTGTGTGTGTGTGTGTGTGTGTGTACTGTGTGCACGCTTATGTGTGTGTGTGTACTGTGTGCACGCCTATGTGTGTGTGTGTGTGTGTACTGTGTGCACGCTTATGTGTGTGTGTGTGTGTGTGTGCTTATATGTGTGTGTACTGCCTGTGTGTGTGTGTGTGTGTGTGTGTGTACTGTCTGTGTGCTTATGTGTGTGTGTGTGTGTGTGTGTGTGTGTGTGTGTGTGTGTGTGTGTGTGTGTGTGCGTGCGTGTGTGTGCGTATGTGTGTGTGTGTGTACAGTGTATATTATTTGTGTGTGTCACCCACTCACTGGAAACTCAACAGCCAACAGGCTGATTAATGACGCCCGTCTCACAGCGTTAACGACGTCCACTCAACTTGACTCTGGGCGCCTCGCTAACGAACCTAATTACTCACTTAGCCTGCGAGCAGTGCTCTGACAGGTCCTTGTGCCAGGGCATCAGAGAAGGCTTTCTTTAGTCAGTGGAGGACCGAGGGCGCGGATGCTAGCTTGTCGTGGATGCTAGCTTGACTCATTAAGCGTCAAAGGAAAGAACAGACAGCTGTGTGTTTGTCCCGGTCTTGCTTATTTGTCATTATGTCATATGCAACAGAACGCCTGTGGCCGAGCAGCTCTCTACAACACCAGTCATCGTCATCAACAATCATCAACAATAGAATGTAACAGATGTCCTTTATGTCAGATGAAAGTTATATTGTGTTGTGCTGTTATGAGAGGGCACAGGGTTTAAGGGGTTTAAGGGTTTATGGATGATAAATATGGGTTTATTGTTGACCGAGTCGTACATCCGTGATAAGGTTGTAGGTGTCTTTATGTTAGCGCCGCGGAATAGCTGTAAAATGTCTCATAAAGATCACATCATAAAGGAAACTTAACAGTCTGTAGGCGGTCAGATGTTTCTGGTGCAAGGGCTCCTCCTAGAGGACGTCACTGTCATTGCAGGCAATCATGTCTTACAGTGATCGAAACAGGGGTTCCCAAGGGGGGGTTCCTTTTCCACCCAGAGCCCACCTTTTCACACCTAATTGGTGTCCGGGTATCATTTTGTCCAGCTTCATGTGCCATTCTGTGGAATATATGTGCATTTCTTTGTATAATGCTTCAAATCCTACGGACTGACAACGCCTCCCCCCCACCCTCCCCCCCACCCTCCTCCCTGCCCGCCCTCCCCCCACGACCCTGAGAACACACTGGAACCGTGGAACTCATTGAAATCTGTATTCCCGGCAGAGTTCTTCAGCATCCATGAATTTTAACGTGTTCACCCCCTCCCCTCCCCCATCCCTCCATCCCTGTCCCCCCCCCCCCCCACCCCCTGTCCCTCCCCCTCCCCCTCCCCGTCACCTAGGCGACGGCGACGACGAGGACGAGGACGGCCGCGAGGAGCGCCTGCCCTCCTGCTACGACTACGTCATGCACTTCGTGACGGTGTTCTGGAAGGTTCTGTTCGCCTGCGTGCCGCCCACCGAGTACTGGAACGGCTGGGCGTGCTTCTGCGTGTCCATCTCCGTCATCGGCCTGCTCACCGCCATCATCGGGGACCTGGCGTCCCACTTCGGCTGCACGGTGGGCCTGAAAGACACAGTGACCGCCGTGGTGTTTGTGGCCCTGGGCACCTCCATCCCCGGTGAGAGGGAGGGGACAGGGAGGGAGGGAGGTAGGGAGGGATGGGGAGGGAGGGGACAGGGAGGGAGGGAGGAAGGGAGAGGGAGGGAGGGAGGGAGGGATGGGGAGGGAGAGAGGGAAGGAGAGGGAGAGAGAGAGAGATATTACCCCCCTTCTCCCTCCTCTTACCCCCTCCAATCATAGACCTCACACTGACTGTCTTTTTTTTTTTTTTTTACAATGCTCTTAACATGCGTAGCTGTTTTTGTTTTCTTAGTCTGTACCGTACTGTTGTGTCCATTCTATGTATTCCCTATTTCTGTTCATTATCTATGACGTGTCCCCATACTCTTTTAAATCTCGCTACTGTGAGAAAATAATTTCTCCTCTGGGAATAAATAAAGAACAATCTCAAGGTTGGCAGATGGGCGCTTCGAGCCCCGGCTGGCCACATGTCGAAGTGTCCTTGGGACGGCAAGACACTGAACCCCAAATTGCTCCCAGTGAGCGGGGCCGGCCGGCGCCTTGCTACCACGCTTGCCTGCCTCGCCATCGGCGTGTGAACGTGTGTGTGAACGGGTGAACGAGAGGCCGTCATAAAGCACCGCCGTAAAGGCGCTATATAAGTGCAGTCCATTTACCATATCCATTTACCACCACCCCCTTCCCCCCCCCCCCCCCCCCCTCCTCCTCCTCTCTCTCAGACACGTTCGCCAGCAAGGTCGCTGCCACGCAGGACCAGCACGCCGACGCGTCGGTGGGCAACGTGACGGGCAGCAACGCCGTCAACGTGTTCCTGGGCATCGGCGTGGCATGGTCCGTGGCCGCCGTCTACTGGAAGGTCAAGGGCAAGAGGTTCGAGGTGGACCCCGGCTCGCTGGCCTTCTCCGTCACGCTCTTCACCATCTTCGCCTTCATCTGCATGGGGGTCCTGCTGTTCCGCCGGCGGCCCTCCATCGGCGGGGAGCTGGGGGGCCCACGGACGTCGCGCATCCTCACCAGCCTCCTCTTCCTGGGCCTCTGGTTCCTCTACATCCTGTTCTCCAGCCTCGAGGCCTACTGCCACATCGAGGGTTTCTAGAGGGCGAGGGAGGGAGGGAGGGAGGGAAGGAGGGCTAGAGACCAGAGGCAGGGCTGGTTGAAGTACACTGATTATACAGTACACACACACACACACATACGCTTACACACAAAACCTAACTTCTACATTCACCACGTATACTACAGTACAAACACTCCCTGTGCCCCCCCCACCCCCCCAGGCCTTGGGCTTGGTTATTGTCACTGGACTACTAATTCCTATGGGATGTGGAGACGAACACACACACACACACACACACAGACACTCAGACACACAATACACACACACATATAGGCCCAAAAACACACACGCATTTCAAACACACATTTCTACATCACACTTGTTATCTGCACAAACACACACACACACACACCCACGCTCATGCATATTGGCACACAAACTAAAGATACATACACGTTCATGTACACACACACACACTCATGCATATTGTGTGTCTCTCACACACACACATCCAGTACTGTACAGGCAAATTGTGTCAATGTCCTTCTGCGCACTGAACCTTTACACACACACACACACACACACACACACACATACATACACACACACACACACACACTCACACACACACACTGGACAGACAAGACAAGAGGAGCAATAGAAAGTATGAGTCAAGAAAGAGAGGAGGGACATACAGGAGGGATTCCCAGAAGGTTCCGGAAAGATGACAAATGAAAACGAGTAAGTAGAGAAAGAGGGAGGAGAGAGAGGGAAGAAAAGAGAATACGAGGGAACGATAGAAAGGTGTGGGTGGAAACATGGTGTTGCAGTGGCATTCTACGGGCTACGGTGGAAGGTTTCAGTCCAGCTAGACTGCGTTAACTGTAAAGGGTTATCATGGTTACACCAGGGTGGGTCACGGCTCAGTCACACCAGAACTCAGGGGCCAGAAGTTGTCACACACACACACACACATACACACACACACACACACACACACACACACACACACACAAGCCCCCAGACTACAAAGATGTTTCAGTGAGACGGGATGCAGGTGCATCCCGGAATGTAGTGGTAGTAAAAAAAAAAGTTTAAAAAATATGTTTTAAAAAAAGGGGGTAAACTCTTTAACACACACACAAAGAAATTGGGTTAAAAGGTATATGGCAAAAGCTGTTTACCCTCCACTACAACACTGGGGGCATCCTTTTGTTGCAATGACCAACTGTAAAGCATGCAAAGCACCAAGGGAAATGGAGTAGAATGTTTACATTTAAATGAAATCCCTAAGCTGTAACGGAATATGACTGTACTGGGAGAGAGGCTCAGAATGGTACTGAAACTGAAACTCAATGCTGCGCTGATGATGTAAATACATGTTTATAGGTGTTTAAGATGTCATTACCACTAGAGAGTGACCCCTTTACAGATATGATGTGGGGGGGGGGGGGGTACAAGGGGGATAACATCTCCCAACTGGACCTGGAGGCTCTTACGCGGGACCGCTCGCTGCGCTACTCTCCGTTACACTTCAGATATCTCCGAGATATAGATTTTAGATCTTAGAGGTATTTCATCCCAGCAGACGAGCACTCGCTCCCGGCCGGACCCTCCCCTTCCATCATCATACCAGAGACAGACATTGTAAATATTGACGGCCGTTGACGTCTTCACACTGCCCCCTGAGAGGGGAGATGATGATTTAACAACGGCGGCCACATCCATGTATGTTGTACAGTAAATATTGTGTTTGACGTTCTCTGGAACCGCGGTGTGGTGGAGAGAGTGAGTTACTGTCCACTGGTGCTCAGCAACACCAACAACGAAATCAGCACTACACATTCATCTCCAAGAGGGCTTTAAAACAAAGAGAGAGAAGTGTTCTGTACAGTCATTCTGGACAGAAACAGTACTTAAGATGAAGAGAGATTTTGGAGGCAGAAGTCAATAGGGCCCAAGGGCCCAATGAATGTTGAAGACAATATTTGCCAAAATAAAAAGGAAATCATTTAATCTACTAGCAGCAGTGGCCCCAGATAAGACAGGAGCACAAGGAGGGAAATAATTGATTATAATCCTAATTTATTACCTCCTCCTCTTACCTTAATAGCTACACTTGGCACTACTTAGTGTAAAGATGGCCACCAGGTTAATAGGGAAATTGCTTGTGGACAGTAACTATTACAGTATGTATGAATGTGTATTTCTGGCATAGGCAGAGAGGGATCAGAGGTGAAGGATTGTGATTGGTCCAAAAGAGAGAGGAGGTGATTGGGTATTGATCGAGAGTGAGTTACCCGGCGCCCAGATCACATGGTACGTTATCAAGCTGCTGTAGTACTGTCATGCCAAATAGTGTCCAGGAGCATCGGCATAGCAATGAATGGCGTTGGAAAAGACCTGGGGCCTCATTCATAAAAAAGTACTTGAACGTCATCTTTGACTTTGACGTAAGGAAATGTTTCTAAACCGTCGTAAGCATTATTTATAAAACGAGCTGAGATGATTTCAACTTGCGTACGTGCTTCCTTCTATAAATACCAAACATACTTGGAATTGAACGCAGGTGAATGAGGTTTGTATTAACGCCCTGTGATAGCGGCTCAATTATAGCGGCTGAATGAAGCCAAGTGCTATAATATAATATAATACAGACACTATTATGTACTGTTATGTCTGTTATGTATTATGTCTGTATTATATTATATTATAGCACTTGGCTTCATTCAGCCGCTATTTGAGCCGCTATCACAGGGCGTTAATACTATATTATAGGCTAGGGTAGGCGTGCGTCTGGAAGCGGGAGAGGGCAGTAATACCACGTTCATTGATAAAATGACATAAGGGCTGGAAAGGGGGGATGGCAGTTTTAGAAGGGGGATGATTTGGACTGTTTTTATTTCAGGGGGGGTGCCATTCCCCCTCATCCCGACTCAACTCGAAATCCAGTATCATTTAGCGCGTGGCCGGGCAAGGTCCGTTGTGGAGCGCACTATTACTAGTGTACTACTATAACTAGTGTTATATAATATATCATATCCTATATTATATTAAATTATTATAGTGCTTATATATAGGCATGTTGAAGAGAGATAGACAGCTCCGGAGGGATATAAAGAAAGACTGAAATACAATCATAAACAATAGTTCCCTTTAAATCTTGAACTAAACTCATTTTCTCGGCTGATAACAACATCGTTAATTTTATTACGAGCCACTTGCATGAATGACAGTAGGCAGAGCGTCTCACATGGCTGTAATAACTGCATAACCAGTAGGTGATTTGCGTACGCAAGTCGAAAACACGACGTAGAGATTTGATCGTTTCCACGTTCAAATCGACTCACGTTGAAATTGTATAAATCACTACGTACGACACGGGTAAGATAAAAATTTGATCTAAGCACGTTTTATAAATGAGGCCCCTGATTACATCACCCGGACACATTTATAGTCACCCGGACACTATTTGGCATGACGGCACCTTGTGATCTGGAGAGGAGGGGGACTGAGCTTGGTGGATGAGGCGTCACACTGGTTGGTTAACACCTTACTGTGTCACCCTATCAGAACCCCACACATTTGAAATAGGATCAGACAGACCTTACACTGCTGAGCCAATTAGCATGCAGTGTCAACAACAGTTGTGATATGATAGGTTCAATTTCAGGTTCAATTTCAAAAAGAAAAACAAAGGTGTAATTCCGACCAGTGTGAAGCCAGGTGAAACACAAGCCCCTTCATGACATTTAGTGTGCAGAGTCCGACTTTTTCAAAAGACAGTACCCAGACTAATTAGCCATATCGTTAGCTAGCAAAGGCTAAATAGTATGGCTTATTAGCCAGGCAAAAGTGAGAGTACATGTTCTGTGTTTACCAAGATGTTTATATTGTGGTCGATTCAATTGAAATCCGTCGATATTTGTGAAAAAAAAGAAGTGTTTTGTGTGATACGTGACACCTTTTTAGCTTGGAGGGCTGAGGTAGCCTTGGCTGTGGCGTGTTGGGTAGGGATGCATGATACCCGTGACTGCAGCATGGTCTACTGCTAGTGGCAGCATGGTCACATGTAGTGATGTGCATGGGTGGTGAAACCAGAATGACAGTGATTATTTGTTGAGGGAATAGCACACTCAATAAGCGTATTTTTTTCGTTCAGTCAAACCGCTGACCCACCACTTGGTTTGGCATGAAGTTGAGACATTGTCCTGGGGTCATGTGACCATGTGGACAGAGCTTTGGATGCACAGACAAATTGCAATTGGGATTGGGATGATCATTTAAAACATATTTAAAAGTGCTATATTGTTTACAAACGTTGAGGTAAAACAACCTGATATTTTGGGTTATGATAACATGAGGCAGTAATGCTGAACCCATTAGGCATTTATAATTAATATTCTTTGAGAATCAATGTTTTTTAGGGTATAGGATAGTTTGGGGTTAAAAAGGTTATGAATTAGCAGTTAGTAACAGTGTGAAGATGAATAATAATAATAATAGGAATAGGAAGAAAAAACTATTTACAGTTATGTTATCCCTAAAGAAACAAATATGTGAGTTTGTCATTTGGGTGAACTATCCCTTGAAGACCCTGTCTATACAAGAGAGGTCACTGTCAAATGAAACTAATCCAACCGCGTTGATTCAGATTCTCCAACTGGTTATTCTGATTTCTTACTTTTGAATTTCAACATTTCTCTCTTGCATATTAGACTAGGATTAATAACCTGTGGGTTCTTATCATTATATTATAGTAACTTCAGATCAACAAACACTAACTGTTATATACATACTGAGTATTTAGTGTTATACTGAAGCTCAGTGATACTGCATCCTACCCATTCAATGCCTTAAAATCTGCTCTAGTATTTAACCCTTAGTTTAAATGTTATCTGTCTGGCACTTTGTTAAGTATACAGTATGTGAAGGCTTTTAGCAGGCGGCAGGAACCACATGGATTAGTGTGCAATATTGATGAATCAGCGTAAATAAGCTTGGTAGAGAACCGCTCTGGACATCATTTATGACCACTAACCAGCTCAGACAAACATCCACACGGTTACGTATACTGTTATATACTGTATACTGTATATATGTTACTCTGGATTTTATTTTACTATATAAAAAGGGACTGTTTATGACTACTGCACCACCCCTGCATCCCAGACAGGGGGCGACGGAGAGGGACAGAGAACTGACAGGTCTGATGTCCATGACTGTTGTTTCCTGTCTCCTGTGGTCCAGTATATCAATAACGTTAACGACGCTGGCCCACCTATCCCAAGAGTTCATTTATTTATTTATCTATTTAACCTTTATTCTAGCAGAGAGTCCCATTGAGACCACGGTCTCTTTTACAAGGGAGCCCTGCATACACACACTTTACAATAATATATAATACACATACAACAAGTTACTACATAATAAAACACAATCAAGAAAAACAAATACATTTTTCAAGAAAGAGGGTTGAAAGTTCTATATAGTAATGTGATGGTGGATTCTATATGGTAATGTTAAGGTGGATTTCTATATAGTAATGTTAAGGTGGATTTTTCTATATAGTAACGTTAATTAAAACAGATAAGGCTCAAACAAGTGAGTGTTGACCTCAGTATTGCAGGAGATAGGCTTCACAACACTAGAGACACTGTAGACACTATCCTATAACTTTTTTTAAATATTCCCAAATGCTAGGACAGTGTAACTTAACCAGATAAGTTTGGTTTGTTGACCATTGCAACCTGCGTGGACTCTCGCCATTGGAAACAACTGTATTTGTTTGATGCTAATTTAGATTTCAGGAATAAAGTTATTGAACCACTTAAAGGTCGACTCTGCAACATGATGTAGGTTCCGGTAGCATGGTGGCACTCAGCAGAGATAGCAGAGATAGACTTTTTGCTAAGGAGGAAAACATCTTGCTGAAACATCTCTTTCCATGGTAACCCCATATTGCTGAGTCTACCTTTAAACAACAGATGTTCTATTTATTCTCAAATCCAGTTTAGTGATGCTTTTTTAGACCGTGACCATGAATATCGACACTTCTCCTTATACGACATAATTCGCACCATTGCTATTATATTTAAACAAGGTCTTGTCAAAATGTTGTATGTTAAGGTCCAATGTGGCTCAGTTGGTTTGGTAGACTATGGTGCTTGCAGTTCTACTCCTGTTGGTCCACTTGAGGGACTTGTGAGAGAAAAGCAGCATGTTTTCATAAAACAAAAGAAAACGGTCAAGGACATTATTGCAACTCATAGTCAGTTTGTTTGGGGTTGTGGCATCGAGGATTTACAGTGACCATGTACATTGGCTAACAGGATGCCTCTCCCTGAACAGAACCGCCTTCAAACTGTTCAGACAATGTTCCATGTCTGATAACACCCAACCGTCTGGCTCGTTGCCATCGCTGTAGATGTGACATCCCTCCCGAGTCGTGTACATGTGCCTCCTTTGTGCAGATGCATGGGCTCGTTGTGTGTTAGCATGGTTTGTTACTGACGTCTATGTTTACACTCTGGTTTGGTTATCCTAAAGGCGGAGGATGTACTGTATGTGGCAGCTGGCGCGCTGTGCTCACGCTCGCTGGCTGTGCTCACGCTCGCTGGCTGTGCTCACGCTCGCTGGCTGTGCTCACGCTCGCTGGCTGTGCTCACGCTCGCTGGCTGTGCTCACGCTCGCTAGGACCAAAACTGAACTAGAGAACCTGGCCTAGCGCGAATTAGCCTTGCGTGAATTAGCCTAGCGTGAATTAGCGTAAGTGAATTGTCTCCTCCTTTTTTTTTTTTCTAAAATGATGTCTACGTATTTGTATTTATTCACTACCTATAAAAGCTGTGAAATGAAAATATGTTCTTTACTCTGTGTCTTCACATCTCCAGTCATGTTGTTGTTGTTGTTGTCAGTTTTGTCAGAGTTTGATATTGCTGTGTCTGTGTCCCCGCCCCTCCCTTCTCTTCAGACCCCCGAGGTCCTGCTCTTCAGTGTGTCCTTTGTGCAGTTTTATCTGTGATCCTTTCTCTCTGCCTGACATTTGTAGGGAATAATGACTGACTTAAAGAAGGTATGTGATATATATAGTCATGTATCTAATAATGTAATAAATTAATTTAAAATTATATTTAAGTTTTTTAATGAAATAAAAAAAAACGAAAAAAACACAAGACTTGTTTTGAAGACTATGGCATGAGGTGTAATGTGTTCTGAAAGAAAAAAAAAAGCAATGTAATCAACTCAAGTTTACCTTATTAAATATAGTTTATTTATTTTCATGGCTTACTGTGTCTGTGTGGTCATTTTTGCATAACATGAGGGCAAATACATCCTATTTTCACAAATACATCCTATTGTCCACCCCCAAAATTATGCTAAACAGCACTTTGAGGAAACACTTTCATGCACCACATCTCCACTGTAAAGCAAGGCAGCAAACAACATTCACTGAGCTTTACACTTTTTCTTGTTATGATGTAACTAAGAAAAGAGTCAAGTGTGGCAGAACCCCAGAACAGACGGACACAAGAGGCAAATAACAATAAAAGGATTTATTAAAATGGACAAAATAATAAACCTACTCTAACGGGACCTAAGTGGGGGGAATGTGTGGATGCCGGAAAACTAGAAAATGTAAATGAGGTGTGAGTGGGACTGTACTCTATGTGTCTGAGTGTGAGTGTCTAGCGTGCAAGAGCTAGTGTGGTGTAGATATGTAGATGAGTGAAGTGATATGCTCTGGTGTCCAGAGCAGAGAGGGGGAATAGTCAGCAGGCAGGCAGGGGGGGGGGTTAGGCAGGAGACGTAGTCGATAGGCAGGCAGGGGCATAGGCAGGAGACGTAGTCGAAAGGCAGGCAGGGGTCTAGGCAGGGAAGGCAGGTTCCACATGGGTCAAAATAATCAAGCGTCGGAGGAAGGTTTCTGGGGCTTCTTATAGGGCTGCCTCTTCCTGAGTTGATAGCCTGCTGTGGAAGGTCCAGCTGTCTCCACTTGAGCCTGATGAGGCTCAACGAGCGCCAACGAGGCAGGAGGGGGCGGAGCCGAAGAGGGGTTCACAACAGTACCCCCCCCCTTAGGGGAGGCACCTGACGACCGTCCTGGAGCGTCCGGGTGGGCCTGATAGAAATCCTCCAGGAGTGTGGGGTCGGCGAGGTAGGACGGGGGCACCCAGCTCCGGTCTTCGGGGCCGTAACCCACCCAGTCCACCAGATACTGGAACCCCCGTCCCCTACGGCGGACAGCCAGTAGGCGGTCAACCGTCCACACCTGGTCGCCATCCTTCAGGACCCGGGGAGGTGGGGGGGCTGGAACGGGGGGGGACAGGGGGCTAGTGGAAACAGGCTTGAGGAGGGACACGTGAAATACTGGGTGGACCTTGAGAGCAGGGGGAAGGTTTAATCGAACCGCTGCAGGGTTAATAATCCGGTCAACAGAGTAGGGCCCAACATAACGGGGATTTAACTTACGGGAGGAGGTCTGGGCGGTCTGGAGGGGCAGGTCCCGGGCCAACAGCCAGACCTTCTGGCCGGGACGATAGGCCGGGGCTGGCACCCTCCGCCGGTCGGCACAGCGACGGGACCGCTCAGTGGCCCGCAGCAGAGCGGTCCGGGTGGTCCTCCAGATGCGCCGACACCGGCGGAGGTGGACCCTGGTGGACGGGACTGCCACCTCCAGCTCCTGTTGGGGAAAGAGAGGAGGTTGATAGCCCAAGGAGCATTCAAAAGGGGACATACCCGTGGCAGAGCTCTCCATGGTGTTAATGGCATACTCCACCCATGGTAGGTACTTGGCCCAGGAGGCGGGGTTGCTGGTGGTGACACAACGCAGGGCTGCCTCCAGGGCCTGGTTGGTCCGCTCGGCCTGTCCGTTGGACTGTGGATGGTATCCAGAGGTTTGATTTTTTGATTGAAAACTTTATTAGAAGATTTGCAGAAGTAGGTACATGAAAGTACATATTACATACAAGGTCAACTAACAGGATAAAAACCCAAGAAAGCCACTGGCTTATTTCAATTGGGGTCCTTGATTCTCAATTCATCGTTACATGTAAGACAGACAAAAACGCTAGTACTATCTACAAGATAATACAGACAAATAACTATTACTATCTACAAGATAAACACACATCCATCATGGGAAGAACAATACAACAAAACATAAGGTATGTACAGCGGGTAGGACAGGTGGGGACATACACCACAGGTGGGGGCGGGGGACAAAACACAAAGTATGTACAGTGGGTAGTTCGGGTCTTTTAATCTGATTTTTGATTTAGAGGGTCCAGTTACGGATTGCAGCCTCCTGTAAATGTTTTTTGAGAGTGGTTTTGAAGGTGGGCAGTGTTTTGCACTCCTTTAAGATTATAGGAAGGGCGTTCCACATTTTTACTGCATAGTTTGCAAACGAGTTTAACCCCTTGTTTGTGGTGCAACGCGGTTGAACGTGGTTCGTGGAGCTTCCTCTGGTGTTGTATGTGTGGACGTTGTTCACTTTTTGGAAGTATGTTGACAGGTACTTGGGTGTCTTTGTGGTGTAGCGTATCTTGAAGACCAGGCCCAGTGCAAGCTGCTGCACTCTGTCAACTACTCGTAGCCAATCAAGGCTCAAAAAATGAGCAGCGGTTAGATGTGTCCTAGGGTTGAGACCTAGCAGAAGCCTAACCAGTTTATTTTGGGCTGTCTGGAGTCTTGTTTTATGGGCCTTTGTGGTTCTATAGTACCATGATGTTACGGCATAGTCGAAGTGACATTGAATGAGAGCTCCTGATAGGGTCCTCAGTGTGTTTTTACTGACAAGTGAGGATATCCTGTACAAGAATCTAGTTCTATGGTTAACTTTTTTGATTACTTTTGCTGCCATTTTATCTCCGGAAAGATTTGCCTCTAAGATGGAGCCCAGGTATGTAATATCCTCTTTTCTTGTGATATTAATGTTACCCACTTTTATTTTAAAATTTTCAGCCTTTCTGAGTTTAGATGGGGATCCGTATAGGATGGTTTCAGTTTTACCTAGGTGTATTGATAGTTTATTGTCAGCTAGCCAGATGCAGATTCTACTCAGTTCAGTGCTTAGCGCTTTTTCCACCTGCAATATGTCCCTGTCAGAGACCAGCAGAGCCGAGTCATCCGCGAACAGGAATAAATTGCAATCACATGCTGATGACATGTCATTCACATATATTAGGAACAGTAAAGGTCCCAAAATGCTTCCTTGTGGAACGCCGCAGGTCACTGGGAGGGGGGGGGACAGTGTTCCGTTCACACTAACCACCTGTTCCCTCCCCTCTAAGTAGGATTGCATCCAGCTCACCGATGTTCTATCGAACCCTATTGCTTTCAGTTTATCTAACAATATGTGGTGATCTACTGTGTCGAAGGCCTTCTGGAGGTCCAGCATGACCATGCCGCAGTACTTGCCCGAGTCCACCTCATGGTTGATGTGGTCGTTCAAATAGAGAAGGCATGTGTCAGTGGAATGGGATGTTCTGAATCCTGATTGAAATTCATACATCAGCTTTTTTTCGGTAAGGTACCTATCGACCTGTTCATAAACTATTTTTTCCATAAGTTTCGAGATGGAATTAAGAATAGAAACAGGTCGGTAGTTGCCTGGGTCTAATTTGCTTCCTTTTTTATACAGTGGGGTTACCCTTGCTATTTTAAAGTCAAGGGGGACGTGTCCCTGTTTGATGGAGAGGTTTATTATGTGGGTGATGATTGGGGTAATGGAGGCAGCTGAGTCTTTTAGAAATCTGGCTGGAATATTGTCATGGCCCGTGGCCTTTTCTGAGTGTAGAGCGCCTAGCTTTTTAAACACCTCATCGTTTGACACCATGGAGAGTTTAAAATCATCATTGCGTACACCCAGTTTATTGTAGAACTCACGGATGTGCTCTACACCATAACGCCCTGAGTGGGGTGGTAGATTGTTAACTAATTTAGTGGCTATGGTTGTAAAGAAAGTGTTTAAGCACTTAGCCACATCCAGCTTGTCTGTAAGGAGAGAATCACCAGATTTGATGCTGATGTTTGTAGACCTGGTTTTGAGTTTTTGACTGCAACCTAGTTGGCTATTAAGTAGCTTCCAAAGGTCACGTGGTTTGTTTAAGTTTTCTTCGATTTTGTTATCGAGGTATTCTTTCTTAGCAGATTTGGTCATGGTAATTACCTGATTGCATAGTTTGTTGCATTGTTTTTTAATTTTCTCAAAGTGGGTTTTGTGATCTTCGTTTAAGTGTTTCACTAATTTTGATTTGCATTTTTGAACTTCAGAGCATTTTAGGTCTCTGACTTTCATAGCATTTAGAATGTCCGAATTCATCCATGGTTCCGATCGGGTTTTAACCCTGGTGGTTCTCATGGGGGCTATACTGTCAATAATATTTAGGAATTTGGTTTTGAAACCTAGCCATGCCTCTTCAACCTGTGTGCATTTTAGTTCATCAAACCAGTCTTGATTCTCCAGTTTATGGTTTAAGGCCTCACTAGAATAGGATTTAAGGGATCTAGTAGTTATAGTTTTATGACCGCCAGCCTTGGGTTTTTGTTTTTTACGAGTGCAAAAGATCATGTAATGATCACTTAGCCCACATACAATAACCCCACTCTTGGAGATTTTGGACTCATCCGATGTTAGAATGAGATCTATGGTGGTTTGAGTAGAAATACACACCCTAGTGGGTTTGGTAATTTGTTGACGGAGACCGTGTAATTCAGAAAACCTAGTGAAGGATTTGAAAACGGATGCTTCATTTCTGAGCATGTCCGTGTTCAAATCTCCAATAAGAATCTTTTCCACACAGTCAACGTCATCCAAGCACCCCTCAAGAATATCATAGAAATCACTCTGATCGGGAGGTCTGTAGATAGAACCAACCAGCACCGGTTTTGCTTTGTTAAAGATAATTTCAACCCAAACAGATTCTAATTTGTCATGATTCAGGTCATCACGGGTGTTAAAGATAATATCGTTGTGAATATACATGCAGACACCACCCCCATACCTGTTCCTGTCGTTTCTGATGACTGTGTAGTTGACTATTTCAATCTCTGGGTCTTTGATGGATTCATCAAACTTGGTCTCAGAGAAGCTCAAAATATGAACCTTGCTGTCATGGAACATTTCTCTGATTTGGTCCAGTTTAGGCACAAGACTGTTCACATTAAGGTGAACAATATGCAGGCCCTTACTGCTGTGTCCAAATAGAGAGTTTATGTCTTTGACTTGGAAATAGTCACCACCATTTTGGTCATCGTCACGTTGAGGATTGGGGGGTGGGCGCCCATTGTTCATCGGTTTCGTCGTAGAGTCTCCGGGTGGAGAAGGGGGGGGTCGTCGTCGGGTGGGGGAGGGAGGGGGGAGGGGGGGGTTCGTCACCGGGTGGGTGAGGCCTCTGTGTTCGTCACCGGGTGGTGGGGGGGGGTTCGTCACCGGGTGGGGGAGGTCTCTGTGTTCCCTGGCTAGGTGGTGGAAGATAGGTGGGGGGGTAATGTTATTAGCATATCTACCCATTGTTTTGCTAGCCACGTCTGAAACCTGGATGTCTGCTGTTGCCGGCAAACTAACCGGTTTGTCGACAATGGCGTCAATGTTTATGCTCGTAGCATTTGCCTGGGAAAGATATAGTTGTTGTCTGGCTAAACGTGAAGCCCGCCTGGTTGCGACTGGTCCGGGATTCTGCTGGATGTCTCCCGAGAGCAGTAGATAGAGCCATATCACGGTTCTTCTGTCTATTCTACCTGTCGGGGGTTTGTTTCTTCTCGTCCGGTCCGCAGTTAGCGTCGTGTGAATGGTTGTTGCTCCGAAGCCCAAACATTTCTTCGCGGCGTGGAGATAAAAGTCGTTATGTGTCTCACCTTTTCCAACAAAGTTTGACTCCTTCTCCATAAGATGCAAGTTCTGTGGTGATTTGATGTACAAATCCGTAATCCATAGAAGGAACAGAAGAAAATGCGGTATAATCCTCGCCGTTGCGCTCGTGCGCTGATAGAAGCGACTACTCATGGTGACTGCTGACTGGTGATCTCAGGTGAGGCTGACTGAGGCCCCAATTCCCTTACAGAAGGCCTGCCACACCTTGGAGATGAACTGGGGGCCCCGGTCGGACACAATGTTGTGGGGAATCCCGTGAAGCCTCACCACATGGAGCGTGAGGAGGTCAGCAGTCTCGGCCGCGGAGGGGAGCTTGGGAAGGGCGACAAAGTGGACAGCCTTGGAAAACCTGTCCACAATGGTTAGGATGGTGTCCTTACCTTTGGATAAGGGGAGCCCCGTAACGAAGTCCAAAGCGATGTGGGACCAAGGACGACCGGGGATAGGGAGGGGACATAGGAGGCCGGAAGGGGGCCGATGGGAGGCCTTACTCCGGGAGCAGGTGGTGCAGGCACCCACAAACTCCTTAACGTCCCCCCGGAGTGTGGGCCACCAAAATCGCCGGCTGATAAACTCCGCCGTCCGGTGTGAGCCAGGGTGGCAGGCAAAGTGACTAGAGTGCCCCCACTCTAGCACTTGCGGCCGGACAGTGGAGGGAACAAAAAGTCTGTGCCGGGGTCCGGTACCTGGGTCCGGCTCGGCACGCTGGGCCTGTCTGACCACTGACTCGATGGCCCAGGTGACGACCCCTACCACCCGGGTAGGGGGGAGGATGGTGTCTTGGGTCACCGGCATATCCGAGGACTCCCCCGGGAACAGCCGGGAGAGGGCGTCCGCCCTGACGTTCTTTGACCCCGGGCGGTAGGTGAGGGTGAAGTCGAATCGGCTGAAGAACAGGGCCCAGCGTGCCTGTCTAGGGTTAAGCCTTTTTGCCGTCCTCATGTAAGTCAAGTTCTTGTGGTCAGACCACACAAGGAACGGCAGCTTAGCCCCCTCCAGCCAGTGCCTCCATTCTCCGAGGGCAGCGTGGATGGCCAGCAACTCCTTGTTGCCCACATCGTAGTTCTTCTCGGCCGGGTTAAACCGGCGAGAGTAGTAGGCACACGGGTGTACCTTCTGGTCCTCCTCCGACCGCTGGGAGAGAACGGCCCCGACGCCCGTGTCTGAAGCGTCTACCTCCACGATGAACTGCCTGGCTGGATCCGGGTGGGCCAACACCGGCGCGGTCGTAAAAAGGCCCTTCAGGGTGGAGAAGGCTGCCTCAGCTTCAGGGGTCCAAGAGAACGGGCGAACAGTGGAGGTACAAGCAGTGAGAGGGGCCGCCACCTGGCTAAACCCTTTTATGAACCGCCGGGTAAACCCGGCAAATCCGAGGAAGCGCCGGAGTTGTGTTCGGTCGGTGGGTCGTGGCCACTCTACCACCGCCTTAATTTTAGCCGGGTCGGCGCGCATTTGCCCTTCTTCCACGACGTAACCCAGGTACGTCACTGAGGAGGAGTGGAAGACGCATTTCTCCGCCTTGATAAAGAGACGATTCTCCAGGAGCCGTTGTAGGACCAGGCGCACGTGTTGGTGGTGTTCCTCCATGGTCGGGGAAAAGATCAGGATATCATCCAGGTAAACAACTCATAAGGGGGAGTGGGTATTTATTCTTAACAGTGATGGTGTTTAAACTACGAAAATCTATACAGGGCCTCAGGCCACCATCCTTCTTCGCCACAAAGAAGAAGCCCGCCGCGAGGGGGGAAGACGATGGTCGAATTACACCCGAGGCTAGGGACTCGGCTATATAATTGCGCATCGCCTCCTTCTCCGGGACCGAGAGGTTGTAGAGACGACCCTTGGGAAGGGCTGCCCCGGGAAGGAGGTTGATGGGACAATCATACGGCCGGTGAGGAGGAAGTGAAAGGGCGCGGTCCTTACTAAATACCATGGCCAGGTCAAGATACGTAGAGGAGACACCAGTGAGGTCCGGGGGAGAGACTACGGGCCTGGGACCGCTGGACGGAGAGAGGGCGGAGCGTAGGCAGTTGGCATGACAGGGCAGTGTTTCCTCTACATGCATTTATTGGTGGCGGGCCGCCACGAATGAATTTCCTCCGCCACGAATTGATTCAGTCCACAAAAACAAAAAAAAACAAAAAGTTCTCCAAAAACAAAACAAAAAGTTCTGAACATTTTAGCTGATTAAAATATATATGATCCTAGATCAGCGCTATAATGGATGTCGACTAAAAGTGCACCTAAATCCACGCCCATCTCTCTCTAACCGCTGATCCAAAATCAGATTAATGACATTCAGTTGACGACGTGACACAAGGGCTCCTGATTGGTCTAAATGTGAACTGTGGTATTATTGTTATTGTGTACAGGCCACCGTAGTGACATCAGGGGGGTATTCCATCAACATCGCTAAAGGGAAAATCCAGGTTTAGTCTGATAAATCTCGCGAGAGATTGGCTGCCCTTTGCCCCCCCTTGAGGCCCTGTTTAAAAGTAGGGCTTTGGGGAGGGCCAGGAAGATCATGGCTGACCCCGCACACCCAGGTCACGATCTCTTCGCCCCGCTCCCCTCAGGCAGGAGGGTGCGGTCCATAAATACTGTGAAGGTCCGACATACCAACAGCTTTTTCCCCACAGTCATCCGGCTCCTAAATGCCGCTGGCCCCCCCCCCCCCCCCCTGACCTGACCCCTATCTATCTACCCTCCCTCCACCCCCACCCAGAGAGCTTTGCACTGTCTGGATATGAACACTTGAACACTTGAATCTCTGCACTTTATATTTATATTAATTATGACTCTTGCACTTTGATGTTGGTTTGCACTGTCTTGTCCTGTCTTGCACCTGTCCTTCTGTAAACCGTGCTCCATGGTACCAAACCAAATTCCTAACATGTTTACATGTCATGGCAATAAAAGTCTTCTGATTCTGATTCTGATTCTGATTCTGAGAGTTCTTAAAAATATCCAGGCATATTCTGATAGGTCTCCCGAGAGTTATCAAAAATAAGCCAGGATTTTCCTTTAGCGACGTTGATGGAATACCCCCCAGGTCAGGTGGGCAGGTTACGACGAGACAACAAGAGACCGGTATTGTAGAGCTTACAGAGCGAGTTAAAATAAAGACACTTACATTGAAATACAGAAGGACTCACGTGTATGTTTAATAGAATAACACGACATGGTGTCAGAAGTCCTGTAAGTGAGTGTTAAGAGTTAGATCGGCCGACAAGTGTCATTTGAGCTCGTGACGGTGAGAAGGGAGAAGAAAAGATGGATGCTAATGCTAACGCGGGAGCAGCTGCAGTCCAGAGAACGGCGCCAGTTTCAAGTGCTACGTTAGCAGACATTAGCAAGTCAAAAAACGATTCTTTATGTGCCGTCACTTTAGCAACGACACAGTATTGTCAAGGGGAAAAGAAGGGGAGACGATTTTTTTATTGACAACGGAATTACATGCTGGAAAAACATGCAGCTAAAATTCAGGGAACATTTGGACAATAAGAGACACACGGGAGAAGTACGGGAAAACAGGGCTCATGTGGGTCTCATCAAAGGTAAGAGTTTGTTTTCTTTAACTCAGCTGATACTCAGCTGTTTACCGAATGCTCCATCTGACTGTGATTTTACTTCTGTAATGTGGTGGGTTGACATAATTCACGCACGGAACTATAGGTTGAGACTATTGTTCCGTCCGTAGTACCCAAGTTGTTTAGAATTGTTCTATTTACTGCTTGAGTGTGTTGTTGACAATCGTTCATGTCCTTCATTAAACGTTTAGCTTTGTCATTTGATACGCCGCCTACGACTACCATCTCTCTGCACTACAGTAAACAGTTAATCAGTAACGTTAGCCGCTTTTGTGCTCATGTAGGCCTACTTCGTATTATATTATAGCTGATGATCTTTGTGTGTGTGTATGTGACTGTCAGTCACAAGTTTATATTCTGTATATATTATTATTATTTTTTTGGCCATCCTCTAGTTTTGGCTGTGATTATTAAAAATAAAAATAAAATAATAATAATTGTTGTTTTGAATGCGCGTGCGCGTTTCATGCGCGTGCACGAGAAAAAAATCGTGCGCGCTGCGCGCGCGGTCACGGCCATCCGCCACCATTGTAAAAATTCCTGGAGGAAACACTGCAGGGGATGCTCCAGCCCAAAATCTGCCCAGTGGTCCAGGAGATGTGGGGATCGTGTCTCTCCAACCACGGCCTACCTAATACAAGGGGTGCAGTGGGGCGTGGAGGACAAGAAAACGTGCCGTCTCGACGTGATTACCGGACATGGTGAGGGTGAGGGATTCAGTGCTGTGAGTGATCCTACCTAAGGGCCTACCATCGATGGCTTGGGGGAACAAGGCATGGTCGAGGGGAACGAGCGGGATGCCGGCCTGACGAGCGAGGGAGATGTCCATCAAGCACTCGTCGGCCCCGGAATCAATGAGGGCGCCGGCAGAAAAGGACTCCTCACCCCAGGAGAGGGTGGCTGGGAACAGCCGGTTGTGGTTCTTGATGGGTTGGGGGATCGAGGCACGGCTCACCAAAAACCCCTCCTTTAGTGAGCCGGGTCTTTTGGCCGCGCCGGGCAGGTTCGGAGGACGTGTCCGGGTCTTCCGCAATACAGGCACAGCCCGCCCCGCATTCTCTGCTCTCTCTCTTCCTGAGAGAGGCGGGACCGGCCGACCTGCATGGGCTCCTCCGCTGACTCGGAGGTGGATGGGGCTGGGGAGAGCATGGGAACCCGAGGGGGCAGGGCCGAGTGGGCGGCCACAAAACGGGGGAGAGAGGACGTGCGGCTGAGGACCGAGTGAGGGGGCCCCACGGCGCGTTGGCTGCGCTCCTGGCGGCGCTCCCGCAGGCGCTCATCCATTTGAAGGGACAAGGTGACCAGTTCTTGAAGGGAGCCTGGGCGGTCCCGGACGATAAGGTCCTTCACCGCCTCACTCAGACCCCGCCGGTAGGCGCAACGGAGCGCTATATCTCCCCACCCACTGTCGGCGGCGAGGATCCGGAACTCTAGGGTGTAGTCCGCGACGGTCCTGGAGCCTTGCCGGAGTTCCAGCATCCTGGAGGCGGCGTCCGCGCCGTCAGAGGGGTGGTCAAATAAAAAGGAAAACTCCCGGCGGAACGCCTCGTAGTCCTGGGCAAGATGTGGGTCTCTGCCCACCACGGCTATGGCCCAGTCTAGAGCCTTGTCCACCAGGAGGGACATAACGAAGGCTACTTTAGCCTCTTCTGACCCATACTTGGATGGTTGGAAAGAAAAAAAAAGTTCACACTGGGTCAGGAACCCTCTGCCCAGATCAAAGTTCCCTCCAAAGGGTCGAGGGGTAACCAGGTTGGGCTCGGGTTGGGCGGGAGCTCGCCCTGGGGAGGCTGGAACCCCCGGTGAATCAGCAGGGGGAGCAGGGACTGCAGCTCCTCCAGGGAGCGTGTTCAGCCTCAGCTGGATGGAAGCCACCGCAGAGGCAAGAGTGCCCATCTGGACAGCAAGGGAGGTGAGAGCAGCTGAGGCGGAGGTGGACGACTCCTGGAGCTCAGCGATGTTACCCTGAACGGAGGGGAAAGCTTTACTCAACTCCGCCTGGAGGGACGCGAGCTCAGCCGCGTGGGCGGAAACAAGCTCGTCAACAGAATGGGAAACTGGGTTGGGCTTAACTGCGGGCGTCTGCCCCGAGGTTCTGCCTTGACTCATTATGGCTTGATTATTCTGTTATGATGTAACTAAGAAAAGAGTCAAGTGTGGCAGAACCCCAGAACAGACGGACACAAGAGGCAAATAACAATAAAAGGATTTATTAAAATGGACAAAATAATAAACCTACTCTAACGGGACCTAAGTGGGGGGAATGTGTGGATGCCGGAAAACTAGAAAATGTAAATGAGGTGTGAGTGGGACTGTACTCTATGTGTCTGAGTGTGAGTGTCTAGCGTGCAAGAGCTAGTGTGGTGTAGATATGTAGATGAGTGAAGTGTTGAAATATGTACGTGTACTAACCAGTCCAGAGCAGAGAGGGGGAATAGTCAGCAGGCAGGCAGGGGGGGGGGGTTAGGCAGGAGACGTAGTCGATAGGCAGGCAGGGGCATAGGCAGGAGACGTAGTCGAAAGGCAGGCAGGGGTCTAGGCAGGGAAGGCAGGTTCCACATGGGTCAAAATAATCAAGCGTCGGAGGAAGGTTTCTGGGGCTTCTTATAGGGCTGCCTCTTCCTGAGTTGATAGCCTGCTGTGGAAGGTCCAGCTGTCTCCACTTGAGCCTGATGAGGCTCAACGAGCGCCAACGAGGCAGGAGGGGGCGGAGCCGAAGAGGGGTTCACAACATTTCTATCTTCATAAAATCACCAGAGGCCCCCTATTCCCTCCTCTGAGGAGACAGCCTGAAAAGTCACCTTCAGACATGTATGAGTGATTGGATTGGGAAATGTAGGATACTACCACTGGTGGTGCTGGTTAAACGTTAACATGTCGGTCATAGACAGAGAAGATGAAATACCAGTGTCCAGGAATAGACTTTTGACACCGACTGGCATTCAAACTTTCAAAGAAGTGAAGACTATCCAACAATATTGTCAAACAATGCAACACAGTTAGTACCGGTACATAGGGAGTTCAAAACAGAACAGCCAATATAATCATTTTCAGACAGAAAACGCAGATTCAGTTGCGTTTTGATAACTGTATTGGTCATTTAAAGTGTGACTTTTCAGTCAGAAAAGCCCATATCACAAAGTCTTACGGTAAAACTACACGTTAAGTTTACCGTAGCTACCCTAACAACGAACGTGATGATCCAGTTTAGTTTACCGTAGTTACCCTAACAACGAACATGATTATCCAGTTTAGTTTACCATAATTACCCTGACAACGAACATGATTATCCAGTTTAGTTTACCGTAGTTACCCTAACAACGAACATGATTATCCAGTTTAGTTTACTGTAGCTACCCTAACAACGACCGCGATTATCCAGTTTGCTCATGTGTCCCTACCTGTATTTTAAAAGTAAGCATCCTAAACTTTCTCCAGATTGTAACAAATATTTATTTAAAATGCCAATATGTTGTTGGCAAAGACATATTACTGAACCGGCCTACCGGGCCCAGGGGCCCCAGAGATCAGGGGGCCCTTTGCATTTCTTGTCACAGGGATGCCGGTAGAAAATGTCCTACTGTAACTGGGACAAATGAGATTCCTTATATGAACGTAAAAAAACTATTTTGAATATACTTTTGAATATTCTATTTTGAACAATTTTATAGGGGCCCATGTCTTGCAAAAAAAAGAGAAGCTTGTGTGGGCTACATAGTTTCTATAGCCTACTCAGATTCTAATGCGAATATAGGCTACATTCCCATTAGATTAATGAGTAGGCTATAGAAACTAGACACTAGAGGGCGCCATTAAAGTTTGTGTACTGGGGACAGGTCACGAGGTCACACTGGTGCAGGTCGCGAGGTCAATGTCATTAACAACGAACTTGATTGAGACTGACAACGCACAGGTAAAATGGAGCACCGTCACACATTAAGTGGAGCAGCTAAACGAAAGATAAAAAAAGAAAAAGAAGCAAAACAATCTGATATTTTACATCATGTTCCTCGAATTTCAAAAATGTTCAAGAATATTAAAACAAATGAAGAGAACAACATTAGGGTTGCGGTTAGGGCACTTGAATCGTTGCGTGATTTTGTGGCTGCACAAAGAGACCTTTTTGACAGTTTTGAAAGCGCAGCTCTCAGTATACCGGGTGTCAGCCAGACTTACAGACATGATAGCCATCGCAGAAAGAGACGCAAGACTTTTGCTGACGAGAATGGAGAGCAGGATATTGAGCTTGATGGAAGACGCAAGTTTCAGATAGAGACCTTCAATGTTGCCATCGACACGCTTATTCAGAGCCTCGGACACCGTCTGGAGGCCTACGGACACCTGTGCAGTTTGTTCAATGTGCTTTTCTATGTCAAATACAATGAGTCCAATGCCTCACTCATTGAAAAGGCAAAAGTTCTGGCATCTGCAAACCCATCTGACCTAGATGGCAGTTTAGCCGATGAACTAATTCAGCTCAGATCTTTTATTAAGGCTGAAGATGATAAAAGCCCACAAGGACTACTCCGCGTAATTATCGATTGTGGCCTGCAATCTATGTTTCCAAATGTTTATGTTGCGCTGCGGCTATTTTTGACTCTGCCTGTAACCAATTGCGAAGGGGAGCGGTCATTCTCTGTGCTGTCCAGGATTAAAAACGAACTGCGGACTAAAATGACGCAACACCGTCTCAAGGCTCTTTCTCTCATGGCAATTGAGAGCGAACTGACCAAATCACTGGACTTTGATGATATCGTGGATGATTTTGCACGAAGCAGAGCCAGGAAAAAATGCATTGCATAAGGTAAGACTATTTTATGATTAATTTAGTCTTATAAAGCCATCCTGTGGTTGCTATATATGACACCATAGTGTTGCCAATTGTTTTTGTTTGAAAGCGGTGTATTTTGTTACTGTACATGTACTGTTGTTGGCTTCAATTGAGTGTGGCATGCCTGTGTTGTAAATCCTGTGTCGTTGAAATACAGGTGAATTTTTTCTAGTTATTGTGCTGTTGTTGGCTTTGAGTGTTCCTTCGCTGTAAAACCTGTTGAGATGCAGGTGAAGGTAGGCTGTCTTATATGCTGTTGGCATTGTGTTTACTTGCGCTCAAAAAAAATAATATTTGTTTGCGCTGGGGAGGGGGGGGGGCCTTTCTACACGTCCAGGCCCAGGGGCCCATTTTTTCATGATCCGTCTATGGTTGTTGGACAGGAGGATCATGATACATTAGCCATCGTGCACTTGTTGACATCTCCTATCACTAAACCACACCCCAAAATAGAAATTGTCCAATCATATCACAGCAAAAGGCACTACAGGCAGAAAACTCGGACAAGCAACTCGTGAATATCTGATGGTGAAAAGCTTCTAGACGAAATATTCCTGTCATCTTTATATGTCTATTACTTGCTGTGGTAAATCAGAGATTTGCCAACTCCCGCCATTGTAAGTCATTGAATGTCAGTCAGTCACTGTCAGTGAAGCGTTGTTTGTTTGTCCGAGTTTTCAAAGGGTTTTGATAGGGTCCATTAGCTGTATCATTGACTACGTTAACATGCACACCATATTCCTGTATTAATCGCAATATGCTCTATATTCCGGTTGGGCAAGAGTCATGTAAACACGTGTAGAACCAAGCCCATATTTCGATTGGAGCAGTGATGCTGTGGCTGCTGCATCCCCGTAGAGGCGGCGGTGCTGTGGCTGCTGCATCCCCGTAGAGGCGGTGGTGCCAGTCGGTCAACAGAGGTGGAGGAGCGGAGTGAACAGATTTGAGGAAAACATGTGCGCCGCCCGGGAATCGAACCCGGATCTCTAGATCTACCATAGACTTTGCATTGGCCCCATTCATTGTCTATGGTAGCTCTAGAGATCCCGTTCACTTGCATTGGCCCCATTCATTGTCTATGGTAGATCTAAGAGGGTGTCATATATTTTCGGCCACCGGATGGTTTTGTGGCGCGTTATTTTTTTCCGTACCCGCATTCAGTGTAATGCACGCCCACCTTCAGCGTAATTCACGCCCACCTGCCTCTGATTGGCCGAACGTACGCCCACCTTCAGCGAAGCTCCTGACTACTTTAGCCACCTGCCTCCCGGGAAAAAAGGGTTAGGGTTAGGGGATTCCGAATCTCATCGCTAACCAGCAACTGGGCCTGGTTGAGCAAACTTAATAAATGCAACACACATAACTGCACATAACTAGTTCAGTCGTGATCTAACTAAGATAACCGCTAAAACAAATCAAACAAATAATTCATAATTTTGCTTAATTTTGCTCCGTGAACGTTTAATATGGGTTGCCAAATAGCTCCCGTATAAACGTCCGCCATCTTTGTTTATACATTTTTGAGACTGGGAACTTTCGGCCAATCAGAGGCAGGTGGGCGTGCATTACGCTGAATGCGGGTACGGAAAAAAATAACGCCGTAGGCCCTCTCCAAAAATGTAACTACGCGGCAGTGCCTACGCAACCGTAAGCACTGTGATTGGTCCGCTTGGTAGCACATGATTATGACATGATTACGACTCTCTCGTCGGCCAAAATGCGGAAGCCATGACAGAAATGTCATTTACTTTTTCTGTAAATACTTATTAATAAAGATTTGAAAAATTATGATAACCATCGTATTATCTTAGTTTAATGTCATTTTGTTGCATCATAGAACTTTTATTTACAACAAACAAAAAATTGCTATTATGCCGGTATGAGTACACCGTTCCAACGGAGCGCCCTATGGAAGCGTCAGGCACAGCCTTCCCATAGCGCGATTCACATTTACGAGATGTACAATCCTGTTTATTTAGAAATAAATGATTAGTTACAGGGAGCCCCATGGCTGTTCAATGATATTTATGATAGACATATTTAATTTAAAGTTATCTATAAGAACTGTGATTGGTCCGCTTGGTAGCATCACATTCCGACTCTCTCGTAAATGCGGAAGTCATGACAGAAATGTCATTTACTTTTTCTGTAATTACTTATTAATAAAGATTTTAAAAAGATATGATAACCATCTTATTATCTTAGTTTACTGTCATTTCAATGCATTATAGACATTTTCTTTACAACAAGCATAACAAAAATAAGTTTTTTTATCGCTATTATGCCGCTATGAGTACACCGACCAACGCGACGCGGTCCGCGGTCCAACGCAGAACTATAAACTTGGAGAGCCCTCGCGTAGGCTACGGGGTAGCCGCGCGTGAATTCGACACAGAAGCATAAATTGGGCTTAACTGCAGTATCTTCTTCATCTTCCGAAAGCCGACATTGTACCGTATTTCTTTCGTTCTACAAGTTTACTTTCTTCGTTTGGTTAATAGGTAAGTCACAAACATTATCTGTAATAATCTATATAAGTAGACATACAAGAGGGGCTGCAGAAAGCGGACAGTTTTCAGTTTACTGTACATTTACTGTACCACTATACTTGACTCGTTATCGGACGTGTCTACGGTAACATATTCAAAGCTATTTCGATATTGATTTGCCAAGCTACTGTACGGGCTACACATCGGACAAGTTTGCTGTCTCAATACTTTGTTCAACAGTTGTTAAATTATTGATTGATTGAAAACCTTTATTGTCCCCAATGGGGAAATTTTGTTGTCAAACAGCTCAGTTAGGGCAGAAAACATTCAGTACAGAAAACAGAAAAACATTCAATAAAAAACATAAAACAGTGCAGGCTCAATAAGTAAAAAGTTCCAAAAGTTCCATCTCCAGGTCTCCCCCACCCTGCAGGGCCTGGTTGTAGAGTCGGAGTGCAGCTGGAATAAAGGACTGTCCAAATCTTTTTGTACTTTGACGGGGGAGAACAAATCTGTGGCTGAACTTGCTCCTCATCCCTGCCAGCTCGCAGTACATCGGGTGGGAGGGATTGGCCAGCATGGCCGCCAGTTTTTTCCCCATCCTCTGTTCTGCCACCACCTCTAGGCTGTCCAGCCCGGTCCCCACCACAGAGCTGGCCTTCTTCACCAGTTTGTTTAGCTTCGCAGCATCCCTGGCACAGATGTTTCCACCCCAGCAGGCCACGGCGAAGAACAGAACGCTGGCAACCACCGACTGGTAAAACATTTGCAGCAGCTTGTTGCAGACACCGAAAGACCTCAGCCTTCTCAGGAAAAACAGTCTGCTCTGCCCTTTCCTGAGAAGAGCCTCGGTGTTGTCAGTCCAGTCCAGTTTGTTATTAATTTGTACTCCCAGGTACCTGTAGGAGTCCACCCTCTCGACTTCCACCCCCTTGATGGTGATGGGGGCTGGGGTCCTTCTCTTCCTCCTAAAATCCACCACCAACTCCTTTGTTTTGCTGGTGTTAAGCAAAAGGTAGTTGGTGTCGCACCACTGCACGAAGCTCTCCACCAGGGCCCTGTACTCCTCATCCCTGTCGTCTGTGATGTAACCGACGATAGAGGAGTCATCCGAAAACTTCTGCAGGTGGCACTGGTCGGAGCTAAACTGGAAGTCGGAGGTATAGAGGGTGAAGAGAAAGGGTGACAGAACAGTTCCCTGGGGGGCACCGGTGTTGCACACCACCACCTCAGACTGACAGCCCTGCAGTCTCACATACTGACGCCTGTCTGTGAGGTAGTTGTGGATCCAAGCCGTCAGGGAGTCCTCCACACACATCACTGCTAGTTTGTCAGCCAGCAGTGATGGCTTGATAGTGTTAAATGCACTGGAGAAGTCGAAGAACATGGTCCTCACCATGCTCTGTGGCCTCTCCAGGTGTGTGTAGGCCCTGTGCAGCATGTAAATGATGGCGTCCTCCACCCCCATGCTCTCCTGGTATGCAAACTGCCGGGGGTCCAGGAAGTCCTTCACCTGGGGCTTAAGGTGTTGCAGCACTAGCCTCTCCAGGATCTTCATGACCTGTGGTGTCAGGGCGACAGGTCTGTAGTCGTTTGGGGTGCTGGGCCGTCCCTTCTTTGGCACTGGGACGATGCAAGAGGTCTTCCAGAGCTGTGGCACCCTCCTCAGTCTTAGAGATAGACTGAAGAGATGTTGGAATGTGTCCGCCAGCTCTCCAGCACACACCTTCAGAACCCTGGGGTTGATGTTGTCTGGACCTCTGGACTTGTTCACATTCACCCTGGAAAGCTGCCTTCTCACCTGCTCAGATGTTATAAAGCTGTGAGTACCGGTGTCTCCAGGTGTGAAGCATGCTCCCTGGCTCCTGGTGTTGGTAAGGGGAGGCAGTTGCTGCTGGGGTGCTGCTGGGGTGTCAGGGGGAGTGGGGGCTACTGTTGCCAGGGGTGCGGTACATTGGAGAGGGGAGGAGAGGGTCGGGGGCTGTGGGGGGTGACAGGGGGATGGGGGGGGTGACAGGGTCGGGGGCTGGGTCGGGGGCTGGGTCGGGGGCTGTGACAGGGTCGGGGGCTGGGTCGGGGGCTGGGTCGGGGGCTGGGTCGGGGGCTGGGTCGGGGGCTGGGTCGGGGGCTGTGACAGGGTCGGGGGCTGGGTCGGGGGCTGTGACAGGGTCGGGGGCTGGGTCGGGGGCTGTGACAGGGTCGGGGGCTGGGTCGGGGGCTGTGACAGGGTCGGGGGCTGGGTCGGGGGCTGTGACAGGGTCGGGGGCTGGGTCGGGGGCTGTGACAGGGTCGGGGGCTGTGACAGGGTCGGGGGCTGTGGGGGGTGGCAGGGGGATGGTTGGTCAAACCTGTTAAAGAAGCAGTTCAGGTCATCTGCCTGCTCTCGGGTCCCCTCCACCACAGGATGTGGCTGCTTGTGGCCCGTGATCTTCTTGAAGCCCTTCCACACCTCCTTGGAGCTGTGGGCCTCTAGCCCGCCCTCCAATTTCCTCCTGTATTCCTCTTTGGCTGCTCTCAGCTCCTTCTTCACCTCCTTCTGAGTGGCCCTGGCTCCCTCAGTGTCCCCTGCCTTAAACAGCCTCCTCTTCCTTTTCAGAAGGTTCTTGATGTTCCCATTTATCCACGGCTTGTTGTTAGGAAAGCACCGTACCTTTTTAATGGGGACGATGCTCTCCTCGCAGAACTTGATATAGTCTGTGACACAGTCTAGCAGACCATCTATGTCCTCCCCGTGGACTCTCTGGAACATCCCCCAGTCGGTTGTTTCAAAACACGCCCTCAGCTCCTCCTCCACGTCTTCTGACCATTGCTGGACAGTCCTGGTGGTGATAGGCAGCCTTTTTATGATAGATAACATTAACAATGTTAATAACAGTGTGTGGGTTTTGCGAACCGTCTTGCGAGTTATTCATAGTGTCATATTATTCATGGTTGTGTGATGTTTTAGATACTACTGTAGTATATTTTACTTAAACACACACATGCATGGACTGTATATGGTATGGGCCTGTATGCTATGAAGGGATGTCTCCTGACAAGGGGGGTTTATGACACCTTGTCAACACATCCTTTGTCTCAAGGGCCATATGTTTTTGCCTCAGGAAGTGCTGTCCTTATATGGGCATGTCAAGATGACTTCCTGTGAATCTGCCCTGAACTTTAACCTGGAATGACTTTTAGGCCAGGGTGACATCATCTTGGGGTCTCCTACTTTTCACACTCAGGTCACCAACTACAGTAATGGTGATAGGCTATTGTTGGCAACTGTATTTACATACTATTGTTTATAAATAAGGGAGTGGGCCCAAGGGGAGCTCTCTCGCTTGACCACGCAGCTCTATCTCTCTCTCTCTCTCGGTCACCATTCAACTCACCTCAGCACTTCCAGACGCATCCGTATTCTGTAACATGTGTACTTTGTTTAAATAAATAGTCTTAAACTCAGAATTGTTTCCGTGATCCATAACCAACAAGATAATCTACGACACTACTGCAATGCTAGTGTTGGGAATTTGTATTAAAATAACTAGAAGTGATAAATCATGTACTATGTGCTCATTTAAATAATATGTGAATGCGGTCAGTTGAGAACAATAGGAAGGTCACGCAAAGCCAAAAGAGAGGTTCTGTTTTTGAGCGACAAGAAGAAATACAAGCTCCTGACTAAAAGAACGTTTTATGATTCAAACTGCCTGTAAATTACTTATTTTTACCTATGTGCTAACAACCATTTTACACCTGCTGTTATAATATTCTATTTTTCTGTACTTTCATAACTAATGATTAATGATAAGTATATTCTTCTAACTTGTAAATCGAATCCTTATATTACTGTGTAACTTCAATAGTTGTGTTTTCACAAGACATTCTGATAAGGACACTGACACAATGCTCTGCTCATACAAAGTACGATATCACCATGGGAACGAGACGCTAGCAGGACACTCAAGCTGATAACATACATGGACTCTCGCACCCACACAGGAGAAGAATTGAAGGCCAATGCTAACGAGCAGCTGCAACGGATTTTGTACGGACAATTGGAAAACTACTAGATAGGGGGGGGGGGGAGGCACCACCCAGCCCCAAATGTTAAATCAAAGATATAAAGACTGTGTACGAAGGCTAAAGGGGACTCTTGTTTTAGCGGAGCCACTGCAGTTAACTTGTTGACGGCTAGCTGAGATAGGCCTGCAGAGGTGAAACTAGAAAAGACTCTTTTCCATGGAAATGAACTATTATTGCTTGCTGATGTGCTTGAATAAATATTATCTTAATGAACAGTTCAGTAGTGGTGCCTAATATTTGATTGGATCATATCCTCTTAAGAAGTGATATCAAGGACGTCTCGTTGAGATTAAACGAACTCGCTTGTAAGTGACGACTCAATTAAATCGATTCTGGAGAAGTTGATCGCCTTACACTAGTCTACACAGTTTTGCACAATGATAGCCTGGCCGTGTGTGGGTTTTGCGAACTGTCTTGCGAGTTATTCATAGTGTGATTGCCTAGGGAAGCTCACCCTAATTAGTAATTGGCTGCACCTGTATCCTTGCCTGCGAACTCTGTCAGAGACTCTGCAGGACATTTAAATCAGAGCCGGGAGACAGGCAAGGTGAACGGGTACGTTGTGGTCTGGGTGTCTTACACCCAAGTTACAGGACGCACACTCATCCTGGGGGGTGGCGTGTTCGTGTACCATTTAGGGGCACCGGCACAGAAGAGCCAGCTAGAGAGAGGGGTTTAGGGGGTTTTGCAAGTTAGTTAGGGACGTGGGCTGATTAGGAGTGTGGCCCAGCTGCTCCTGTGTGACGGGAGTGTTGGCCAGCCGCCGCACTCTCAACGTGTTCCTGCGCCGCCGAGGGTCTTCCCCACGACCACCACTCACCCGTTACAGTCACTTCGGACGGTCGCAGTTAACTGCTCCGACCCCAGGGCGGGGTCTTGAAAAACCGTCAAGTTATGTGCCATTTTAATCTCTTTATACATGTTTGTTGTTTTGTCTAGGCCTATGAACTGTTAAATAATATACAAGTGTTGTACCTGTATTTTAATTACAGCGGGTTGTCGGCTAGGACCGACAAGGGGGGTAGACCAGGGGTTGGGCACAAACCAAGTAGTCTATAGTAATTGATGTGTGTGATCACTGATCACTGGGTCCTGTGTTGACCACCTTATGCGTGCGTGGCGTGCCGTGGCTCTAGAAAGCCTGTGCTCTAATGTGTGGCTTTAAGCGTGTGCTCTACCGTGTGACTTTAAGCGTGTACTCTAATGTGTGGCTTTATGAAGCATGACTCACTATACCTATGGCCTATGAGATAAGGGGAGTGCCTGAGTCTAGCCTACCGTACCCAGAACGGTTTCCTAGCTTACCCAACCTATGCTGTCTTAAATTATTGCCCTGTAAAATAAAGTGGCCCTTTTGTATTTCAAGTCATTGTCTGTGTCCTCTGTGCTTGTGGTCTGACAGTAGACCGGTTTGGTCTACCCCATCAAGGAGGTTTATTACAATAGTGTTATATTATTCATGGTTATTATGCAATGTTTTAGATACTACTGCAATGCTAGTCTACACAGTTTTGCACAATGATAGCCTGGCTGTACTATACAGCATTAGGCTACTGTACATAATATGTACACCAGTATTGTACATACTAATGTGCAAATGATATGACTGCTGGCTGCCTAGCAGTGCCCACAATGTTGTCATTTAGTAAATCCCCCAGTGTTACACTGTGATATTAACTTTAAAATAAATCAAATCAATCAAGTGTAATTTATATTATAGGACAATTAAAGTGTAAATGTATAGAGTTTATTTAGTTATATTTATTTACAATGTATTTATATTCCATAATGTGTGTTCCTTTTTTTCCCATCTATTAGTGTTTCACTTATCTAATCAGCATGAACAAGACCAACTTCTTCCCAGGAAGAATTCCTGTTTCTTTCTGTAAAAACGACTTTGGTTATTTACGTCAGGACCCCTCTGACTTGGCCAAGAGGATCAAAGACAATCCTGCCCTGCAAGACAAATCTGCTCCTCAGAGTGAGAGGGTTGTGAAGGCCAATGCCCACAAAACTGTCTGTCAAAGAGTGACAGGTGTTAGGTGAATAATACGTCCTCCAGTTTGGAAAATATAAGGGCAAGTCTTTCCGGTGGCTGCTGGAAAATGATGTGGGATACACCCTGTACCTCCACAAGAGGGTGGAACAGGAGGAAACGATGGGACAGTTTAACCCAGTGGGCAACAGTAAGGACAGCCTATTGTCCTTCCTGTCCTTTTCAAGGATGTTTAAGGAGATCATGGATCTCCTTCAGTATCAGACTATGAAGTCGGCTGCGATGGAACGGGAGGAGGACAACCGTGTTGGCTTTGGGACCCGGCACAAAAGCACCTGGAGGGAGGTTTGGGAGAGTAGGGCTGATGGTTATGCTGCCTTCATCCTCTCAAAGAAGCAGTACCTGTTGAAGCAGCAAAGCCAGGTAACAGCTGCCCCTGCAGGTTGCATGGTTGGCAGCAGCTTGGAAGCAGGAGTGGGAGTCAGCCGGGCCCTCCCGAATCCACCGCTACATCTGGGACCCAGGAGATGGCGCCATTGGAGGAGACGACCTACCACGCCGGCAATGGACCACACTGAACCGTCTACGAACTGGTGTCGGTCGCTTTAAAACATCAATGAAGGCGTGGGGCCTGGCGGACAGTGCGGCATGCGAGTGCGGTGACCCAGAGCAGACCGCCGACCACATAATCACCATCTGCCCCTTATATAGACCACCCTCAGAAGCCAGCCTCTTCGACCTAGAACCAGAGATGCGGGCATGGCTACGCGACACCGAGTTGGACCTCTGACGTTACACGAAAGAAGAAGCTGCCCCTGCTCCACCCTCAACATTACCTGACATGGCAGCTTCAACACCAGCAGCAACCTCTGCCCCTGCCTCTGATCTTCCAGGTCAGTTAATAACAAACATATTCATAATTATTGGTTTACTTGAATAGAACATGCTATTTGAAATGACACCTTTGTTTCATTTCACAGTAATGGAGGAAGACGAGGATTTGGAAAAGGCGATGATGAGTCTGTGTCCATCTAAGTACATGACCCAGCTGAGTGAGTGTACTGATACATCTTTGAACTCTAATGTCGACATGTCCAGATCAGTAATTTATTAAACCGTACTTCATGCAATTATAAAATACACATTTCCTGTGCGTCTAGGTCCATCAGCAGCAGCAGCCATTGGAGCCTCGTCCACAGCTAGAGGTTTCTTCTCCATACGTCTGGGAGGATAATGTGACCCACATTATTATTCTGCCATAATATCGTTTATTATTTTGGCCGTGTTCTGGCCTGTTTTGATGCGTGTTCTTCTGTCCTAACCACTATTATAAGGAATTAACATGTCAGCGATGTGGGTAAGTATCATGAATTTTATGATTATATTATCATGAATATGAATTTAATTTTTGCATGTTGTGCATGTTGTGCATGTTGGTATTGTCACTGATGTGTTACCTGTTTTTTTTAAAGTCAACATTGAACTAAATATTAATTCATAACAAGTGTAAACCGTAGTAATTCTCATCAGATGAGACCTATTGAGACACATAGATCTTATAGATCGACTACGTCAATACGTCGACTTGCGTAATGTGCGTCGGTGCGTCGTAAATGTAAAAAATTATTATTATTATTTTAAAAAAAAAAAAGCTAAAAAAAAAGCAAAAAAAAAACAAGCAAAAGCATTTTTGCAAAAATGAAATGGCCTATCACAGCAGTACGTCTGCAATGAACGAGCACCTCAAGCGAAAGCATCCTGGAGCTCTTTGTGAAGACAGCCGCAAGATAGCACCACCGTAAGTCACCGTTGTATTTCTGTTCACTTTTCCGGCCGTGTATGAGTGAAAAATGGATAGCTACTAGCTAATGTTACACAAGCAATGTAGCTCACCACAGTTTGTATGTCTTGTCTTCTGGTGTTAGTAACGTTAGCTATGTAGCTGGCTAGCTACGGTAGCCTATTGTCATTGTGGTGCTCGCACCTACTGTACGTTATCTAGCTCGTAGCTCGCATGCTACGTTAGCATCAATTTAGCTAATCATAAGAGAGTAACGTTAGCTAGCTATGTAGCTACTAACTAGCTATGTGTTGTGGTGATGGAAGGACTTCTAAATGGCCATGTTGGCATTCAAGTTGGCTAAACATAGCAGTGAGGTGGAAATTAAGGGGCCTACACATGACAACATTTTTTTTTTTTTGAAAATATCGTTAAATTAGTCGTTAGACTAATCGACTAATCGAAAAAATAATCGCTAGATTAATCGTTAGAAAAATTGTCGTTTGGGACAGCCCTACTCGCAAAGTGGTCAGGAAGGTGGCACTGACATCTGGCACCATGTCATCATATGCAGTGATGAATGAGAACTGGATGATCCTGTCCTGGGTGATGCTGCAGTCGGAGTGTGAGCAATCCTTGGAGTCGCTGTATGAGGGACTGGCCAACCACTAGAGTGCTGCTGCAATTGAGAAGGCCAACTACCAGTGGGTGGACAGGTATGAATCCTCATCCTCACATTTTTACAACCAGTTTAAATATTTCACAAAAACATGTATGTGAGTAAAAGAGAAGATTTTCATATGTCAGCATTCTTTTCTGTTTAGATAATTAATCTACAAAATATGACCATTATTAATTACACATTTATTTTTTTTCTCTTTGTGTCAATAGGAACTGTTGTGCTGCATTCAGGATCCCAAACTCCCAGCCTCATGAGCATCTCCTGTGGTCTGCCTGGATGACCACAGAGGCTATCGTGGCAGAGGTGACATCAGGGAACTTGGCCAACACCTGTGCCTCGCGGAACAAGTTCAACAACAACATCACTGTTAAATTGGACTTGTTCCACTGCATGTGGCGGTTCACCAGGGAGTGTTTCTCTGAGCACCATTCCCTGTACAACTCCTTCTGCCAATTCCTCTCTGCAGAGTTCAGTGTGGTGGACCAGGCTGACCTGCAGAAGCTGAAGGAGGCCTACTCCTTCTGTGGGATTGTGCCTGCTAACCCCACCAAGCAGCACACCCGCGCGCACTTCAGGACAAAGGTGCCACACCCTACTGAGCTGGTGCAGAGAGTGGAAGCAGTCCTGAAGCACTTCCACCAGGCCAAAGACCCCAGTGATGTGTTGCTCTTCAAGCCATCAATGCTGAAGGAGTGGAGGATCCAGCGGGTGCACATCCTGAGAGGCTGCCTGAGTGACCCTGAGGTGGAGGACGGGGTTCTCTACAGGTATGGGGGAACACTGCAGCTGAACCACATCAAAGGGGAGGGGGCGACTGTGCCCATCTGGATCAGCGTCAGGGGCACCTCTCAGCAGGAGGGCTACCATTTCCACCAGGCTCGGTGGGTGACAGGTAACCGGGTGTCCACTGAGCTTTTCCAGGCCCAGGGTTTGACTGGAGTGGCACGCTGGAACTTCCAGAGGCTGGTGGACCTGAAGATGCCTGATGTGGTCTTACCTGCGGTGTTTGACCCATTGCTGATGGTGGAGCTGAACATGGCCTCTGTGAAGGTGACAGGATGGGCTAAATATCCAGCTCTGCAGGTCTCCAACAGGGACACAGGGGAGAGGTTTGGACTCCAATACGTGGAGCCAGGCTGTCGCCCTGTTCCACTTGACTGGGACAAGCACAAGGTGCCAAAGACTGTCCCAGCTCCTGTGGCTGTAGAGCCAGATCACCCTCCAGCAGCTTCCCCTTCTGCAGTGGCCATGGAGGGAGACATCCATCTGGAGGTAATCCAGAATAATCATATTCACTCACTCACTCACATAGTTAAACTCTATGATTATTGTTCCTAATGGTAATTTGGCCTCTATTTCAGGAAATGGCCGACATAGACAACCTCCTGGCTCTTCTCCTCTCTGCTGACACCGATCCAGACCCACTGTCACAGTCCTCACAACAGTCCTCCAGAAAGACTGTCCTGTTCCGGTCAACTTTGACAGTAGCTCCTGCTACAACCAAAGAGGAGGACCTGCTGGATACAGGTATTTAAAATTAGATAACATAATTATGTGTGGGGCCAACAGCTAATTCTGTTTTACACACCCACACACAGTTATGGTTTGTGTATAGTCATAGCTTTGTCATTAAATTCATATTTTAATAATAAAATGATAATACTCTCTTTCAGATCTGCTTCTGCCCCTGACAGCCACACCACCCCTGCCCCTGTCAGCTTCTCCCCGTGCTGCCCGCACTGGGCCCATCAAGACAGGAGGCCGTGTCTTTGTCTTGGACCACAGCACGTGGACAGAGCCCATGAGAGCTGCCATTGATGGGCTCCTGGCCACGCACCACAGGGAGAAAGACATCCTGAAGCAGGTGGATGGGGACTATGCTGCTCTGGTGCAGAGTAGGTGCACTGACCCTAACAGCCTCCTGCACAGTACAACCAAACATCACATCAACAGATACATTAAACACCTGGCCAAGAGCAAGAACACCAGCTGTGCTCTTAACACCAGCCCCGAGAAGCTCCTGGGGCCTCATTTATAAAGCTTGCGTACGCACACTAAGGTGCGTAAGCAAATTTTCCCGCAATTTTGGGATTTATAAAATCTGTGCGCACCTCTAGGCTACGCACACTGTGATCCATGCGTACGCATAGAAACTCGAGAAATGTCAACTGCGACTCCGCTGGCAGAAGGATGAAACAGGAGAAACGCTTTGAAATGGATACAATTTCCACCAACATAAATCGAAATATTACCTCACATATTATGTGAGTGCACACAAAGAATATACGTGCACACTGCACATATCATATTCTCCCTTGTCCTGTACCCATCACAATGTAGCCTACATATATATTTGTTTGTACTGTATATAGATATTCATGCAAATATATAAACTTTTTATATTCATATTCATTGCACATAGCGCGAGGCTGGACAAGTTGAGCACCGTTCCTGATTCACTGTTCCCGAGTGCTCAGTGGGTAACGTCCCGATAAGTCCAATGATCGCAATATCCATACATTGAAGAACATGAACAAGCCCACTGTAGACAATTGACAATTGACTAAGGCCGATTTAAGCTTCTGCGTCGAATTTACGCGCGTCTACGCCGTAGCCTACGTAAGGGGTCTCCAAGTTTATAGTTCTACGTTCTAGTTCTACGCGGACCGCGTCGCGTTGGTCGGTGTACTCATAGCGGCATAGAAAAATATGCTTTTCTTATTCTATCTCGTTAAGTGTGTTCAGCATGCTATTCTGGTCATGGAGAATTTTAGTTTGGAATTCTAACCCATTGTGACGCGGAGATATTCGGCCGTAAGTGACGGGTCCCCCCATCCCGCTGCTGCGCGCACCACCGCTTCCTGGTGGATGAAACTCCCGTTGACAGCGGGGGGAGAGACAAGTTCTTCCCGGGAATTCGCTCCTAGCTGTGTGGATCGTGATAGGAGTGTCGTATCGACACCATTCAAATGGTTTCAGATTCCCTGTCCTCTCCCCTATCCGGACACGTTTGAATTGTTATCCTAACCCACGGTAAACCACAGTTATTAACCCGCAAAGGGTGCCTCCGGGCACCGTGTTTGTCCGTGAATAACACCGGCTATGAAGGTGGTAGGGCGATGCATAATAGTGATCAAAAAACTTATTTTTGTTATGCTCGTTGTAAAGAAAATGTCTATAATGCATTGAAATGACAGTAAACTAAGATAATAAGATGGTTATCATACATTTTCAAATCTTTATTAATAAGTAATTACAGATGACATTTCTGTCATGACTTCCGCATTTACGAGAGTCGGAATGTGACGCTACCAAGCGGACCAATCACAGTTGTTATAGATAACTTTACATTAAATATGTCTATCATAAATATAATTTAAACCCAACGAACAGCCATGGGGCTGCCTGTAACTAATCATTTATTTCTAAATAAACAGGATTGTACATCTCATAAATGTGAATCGCGCTCCTTATAGGAAGGCTGTGCCTGACGCTTCCATAGGGCGCTCTACTCAAAGCGGCATAATATTTTTGTTTTTTATAATATTATAATTTAAAAATGTGTTATGCTATTTGTAAATAAAAGTTCTATGATGCATTGAAATGACATTAAACTAAGATAATACGATGGTTATCATAATTTTTCAAATCTTTATTAATAAGTAATTACAGAAAAAGTAAATTACATTTCTGTCATGCCTTCCGCATTTTGGCCGACGAGAGAGTCGGAATCTTGTCGGAATCATGTGCTACCAAGCGGACCAATCACAGAGCTTACGGTTGCGTAGAAGCTGACGCGTACTTACATTTTTGGAGAGGTGCGCGTCAACCCTCTCCGTAGGCTACGCGGGCCTACGCAAGCTACGCCGTAGCCTACGCCGTCGATTTTACGCAGGAGCGTAAACTGGGCTTTACACGCACACACACATAGAGACACATAGCAGGGTAGGAGAATCTTCCTGTGTATTACAAATTCCCTGTGTATTACAAATTCACTGTGTATTACAAATTCCTTTGTATTACTTTCCAGTGTATTATTTATTTGTATTACGCTTTTGTTAGTTGTTATTTACAATTACATGGTTCATTGATGTTCAGTAATTGCAAATCGTTTTAAATATGTGTATATTATGTACATGGTGTAGCAGTTTAATGTGTGTGCTTTTTAATAAATCAAGTGTGGAGTTGAATATATACACGTCTCAAAGTGTTTTTTAAAAAACAGTATAATGGTGACATTAAGATCAACAGTGAAGCATAATTAAGGTTTGACATTTTATGACAGGATTTTTATGGTGCATCAAGGAGATGGCCGGTGTTCTCTCCTTGAAGAAAGGTGTTGATGCCTCTTCAGGAAGATTGCTTGCTGTTTGTTGCCTCAACAGGGGGCTGCAGTCTGATAAGAGTGCAGTCTTCCAGTCTGTACTGCTTTGAAGAAAGGTGTCCATGCCTCTTCAAGGAGACTGCTTGCTGTGTGTTGCCTCAACAGGGGGCTGCAGTCTGATAAGACTTGCAATCTTCCCACGGTAAGATAGAAACTGGAAAGGGGCAGAATACATTGCAATGTAAAACCAATAAATAGCATAAAATGTCCTGTTTTCTTTAATGAAATGAATTATAAATAATCAAAACATGTTGTGTTACATTAAACATTTAATTGATTAAGACTTAAAAAAAGAAAATATTTTTGACAGTAATGTCCTCAGGTGGAATCGAACCCACGGCTGAAAAGACGGCAAGAAAGGGTCAAATCTCCGTTACTCGACTGGCCCTGTCATGCCAAAACCTGGCAGGCCTAATCGTTTCGAACGCTCTTGCTAATCGTTCGAACGTTCAGACTAGGTGGTGACTGTGACGTCATTCTACTGCGCTGTGTTTACTCCCGCAGCAGATTAATGTGTGTATCTTAAACTGCGAAGACAAATGTAATCTTCTTGCACTTGAATAGCATTAAGGTGGATGCAAGCTCACTAGTCAGCTATATAACATTTTATATGAAAACACCTGCTAATTTCACACGTAACTCGCTCCGCTAACGTAGTACGGAGTTGAAGCCCTGTATCGTCCACCAAGCTCCGCTCCCGAGCGAGGGCTGCCCGCTGCTCACAGGAACAGACTGTGTGGAGGGGGGATAGGTCGTGGCAGGGCCGGTCTCCTAGCGGCCCACTAGTAACCCGCGCAGAGCTGATGAACTTGAACTTGTATTTTATTAAGTAAAGTGATATATCTTTTTGGTACACTGTGGTCGTGTGAGTGGTATTCTCAGGGTTCTGACATCCGGACCAGACCGGTAAAACAAAGGTGGTGGCAGCGGCTCTCAGCCTATCCAGGTTTAATACCTACCAGATAAACTTTTTTACAATAAATTCCATAACTGCATAGCCTACTACTACGGAGCACGCACACACACACACACACGGAGGAAATCGCGCAATCAGCAGGAAGAGAGCGCGGAGAGCACCTCGACTAGCAAATAAAAGCAGAACGGAATAAACGTTATCAAATACAACGTTATAAAATCCAGGTGTGCAGCACTACAATCCCATATTACGGGGCTTCAGCTGGACAACGGGGCGCTTGCAGCGTGCCTTGGTAACTATTCTGAAAAGTAGAACTTTACGCACGCTGATCTACTTACTGTGGTAAACCTATGTCGATTCGTTTTTGCACGTCCAGGCCTCCACCAAGTACTCGCCCTACCGCCTGATGTACGGTCGGGAGCCACGGCTGTCCTCTGAGGTATGTCAACTCTTGATATTATTGTTCTTATAATATATAATTTGTTTTGCAAATTGATTCTCAATATAACCAAAAAATAAAACACTAACTCTATGCAAATGTATGTATTGCATATCTCTATTTGCCTCTCATTTCAGATCACAGGCGATCTCCACGCCAGGGCTGAGAAGGATGAGGAGGTCTTTGACAAGGTGAAAGATATTACACAACTACATACTGAACAACCACCTGAGTGATGCTAAGTAACTGCTAAAGCAATAACAATGCCTCAGCAATATACAGAGCTATACTGCACAACAGAGAATTACAATCTCTGCTTCTTCGCTTTTTCTTCAACGATCAAGGTGCGACTCAACGTGGAGAAGGCCCAGGAGAAACAGCGGGAAAGCTACCGGAGGAGGATCAAGAAGGGAACCAAGCGGTTTGAGATCCTCCCGGGCATGGAGGTCCTGAAGAAGGATGAGAGGACAATGGACCCAGACTGGCCAACTAAGTACCGGTAAATGTTAGACTTTTAAGAATATTCAGAATGAGAGGGTGATGTGTGATGTCCAATTTTGCCATTATTAATACATATTTTCTTCAGGGTGACTGAGGTTGGGGACAACAATTTGGTGCAGTTGGAGACCTTGGATGGCCAACAACTGGGAACCAAAACCCCCTATGCCTCAGTGAAGCCTCTGCGGAAGAGTGTAACATACAGTTCACATTTTAAAGTTAATGTAATGTGAAACTGTATTTTTTTTTACCACAAGATGTCATTCTAAAATTGTTTTGTTGATTGACTTAAGGATTCCGAGCCTGCCCGCCCACTCAGAAAGCTGTGTCCCATCCACCGGAGCCAGTGTGTTCTGATGACCCTGAACCGCTAAGCTCTGAGCCGGAGTGGGACTCACTTCAGGTACACTTAAAAATCCTAGCTTCATTCATTTTAAATAATCAAAATTCCAATGGCTGAATACTGTAACATGACAGTCCCTTTAACCCAACATCATTATGTTTTTTAGGCACCATCTCAGCTGCTAGATGTCATCACAGATGTTCAGCTGGGGCGGGCCTGTCCAGCTTTACCTAGCAGGTTGGAGGTGCTTAGGCCTTTCGTTCTGAAACCCAATTGTTGGCTGGATGATCTCTCCATTGACCATGCTCAGGCTCTTTTACAGGCTCAACATCCCCATGTAGGAGGCCTCTACGCCACAACGTCCCTCTCCCTCCTCTCCTCCGTGCCTGCATCAACCCTGGGGTTTGTTCAGATTTTAAATGTTTGTTCAAATCACTGGGTTACGGTAAGTAACATCGGCTGCAGGGTAGGTACTGTTAACGTTTATGACTCCTCTGGTCACAGGTCGACCGAGGAGTTCATTTCACAAATAACAGGTCTCCTCTCTTTTTCAGGTCCCAAGGTCCTTCTGCAGTGGCCTGATGTCCAGCAGCAGAGAGGCAGCTCAGACTGTGGGCTGTTTGCTATTGCGAACAGTCTCACACGCTGCAGAGGTGAGGACCCAGCAAGCATGGAATTTAATCAGTCTGCTATGCGTCACCACCTCTTTTCCTGCTTTCAGGCTGGGCACCTGACACCATTCCCCAGCTCCATACGGTGTCCACGCACGGCCCAGTCAGTGTACACTATGGACGTTAGTGTGCACTGCATCTGCAGGAGGACCATCCGGACGAGAGGACCAGAGCCTCTGGTATCCTGCAGGAGGTGTTTAAAGTGTTTCCATTCGTCTTGTGTGTCAATTAATATGATGTTTCCTGATGAATTTGTTTGTACTGTTTGTAAAGTAGTTTTTAAAGTATTTTCCAGATTGTACCCAGATAGCCCTGCTACGTCCTCCGTGAGGGCCCGTTCCCCTGTACATAAGTCCCTGTCCAGCCCTGCTACATCGTCCGTGAGGACCACCTCTACCACATCCTCCGTGAGGACCACCTCTACCACATCCTCCGTGAGGACCACCTCTACCACATCCTCCGTGAGGACCACCTCTACCACATCCTCCGAGAGGACCACCTCTACCACATCCTCTGTGAGGACCACCTCTACCACATCCTCCGTGAGGACCACCTCTACCACATCCTCCGTGAGGACCACCTCCTCCGTGAGGACCACCTCAACCTCCTCCGTGAGGACCACCTCTACCTCAGGCTACTGCAAGTATTAGCCACAATTACATCATTGTTATTTTTAAATGTTCATATTGATTGTTTCATTACTAATACATTAAATGTATGCTCTCATTCATTCACACAGCACCAAGATGTTTGGACAAAATTACATCTGGACAGTTACCTTTCATCCCCATCCACCCAGTACACTGGTAAGTCACATTGAATAGGGATTATTTAGAAATGTATTTACTCACAAAATGTTATTTTGACTGTACATATCTGTGCTTGTTTGTGTGTTTACACTAACAAGATGGTTATTGCTTACCTCAACAGGAGAGCTGATTGGTGTGATGTTACCTAACCCCCCAGATGTTACCCACCAACCCTCCAGATGTTACCCCCAACCCTCCAGATGTTATCCCCTAACCTACCAGATGTTACCCCCAACCCTCCAGATGTTCCCCCTAACCTCCCAGATGTTACCCCAACCCTCCAGATGTTACCCCTAACCTCCCAGATGTTACCCCCTAACCTCCCAGATGTTACCCCCTAACCTCCCAGATGTTACCCCCAACCCTCCAGAGGTTACCCCTAACCTCCCAGATGTTACCCCCTAACCTCCCAGATGTTACCCCCTAACCTCATTGATGTTACCCCCTAACCTCCCAGATGTTCACCCTAACCTCCCAGATGTTCCCCCCTAACCCCCCAGATGTTACCTAACCTCCCAGATGTTCCCCCTTAACCCCCCAGATGTTACCTAACCCTCCAGATGTTACTCCCTAACGCCCCAGCTGTTACCCCCTTTACATTATTACTTACTTTACTTATTTGACTTTATTCTATTATTGTTGAATTTGTGAATTATATGTTACTGCCTAACTATTATTATATACCTGATTGTAACCTGTACAGTTCTTTTGCAAACGTTATCCCCCTGATGAATTCCCCCCTATGAATTTTCAAAGTGTTGTGTATATATATAAAGTTTATTCCGTTTTCTGAATCAGTGTGGACTCGTGGTGTGTTTGTTCATCGTCTGACATTGGTCTCCCACCAGGGCTGGACTGGGACAAAAATTAGGCCCTGGCATTTTTGGCCCAGACAGGCCCACCCCAATCGGTCGGACCACACCCACCAGCACAAAAATACTTGCCTTATATACTCGTCTTATATACTGTGCTGTACAGTCATATGACAAACTGTAGTATTCCCCAAAACCACTACAAAGACGACTACATACAGTAAGCAATGGTACCAGTGCAAGTAGACCAGTGTACTCAGTGATCAGATTCCAGAGCGAATTTACGAACGCAGCCTTGTTGTTCTAGATTTTTTTTCTCCATTATCAACCTATCATTGCGCTTTAGAGTAAAACAAAGCACGCAACTGTCGCGTCTATCTTTTCATGGCAACTCTACATTGTGATTTACAAGGGATATTAACTAATATTAAGTAATATTATTACTTGGTTACATTTTGCAATTGATCCGCGGTACACATGCGTGCCGAACCGTGGGGGGCGATCCGTTACACCCCTACACAGCTACCTATATTTTCCTTACCGGGTCAACGGTTACAGGCTGACTCGGCCCCGCTTCTTCTGTATCCTCTCTATCCTCTGTATCTGTACCCTGCTCCCGCTCCTCCCTGCCAGCCTCCTCTTCAACCTGTTGCTGTTGCTGCTGTGGTAAACTTGAGGGTGCAGCAAACATGTCCCTAATGTTTACACATTTGGCAGCATCTGCCTCGAGTTTCTTTTTGTTTTCCTCCCTAAGTTTTTCCCAGCCTCCCTTCCGTTTTAGTGTGCTTTTGCGCTCCATCTCTCTTAGTATCTATCTAGTAACTATCCAGGCTAACTAAATTTATTTTGCCGGCCGGCTCGGCCCAAAACTACCGCGAAACTGAGACGGAGGTCTGGTGCTGCGTGCGTGCGTGACCCCTGACCCCCCCCCCCCCTTCTCTCTGTTGATTGGGCCAGCCCAGTGCCTGTATAGAAAATTGACCAATGGGCCGCTGTCCCTGATTTATGGGCCGTTCAATGGTAGCTTTCTATTTATGGGCCGTTCGATGGTAGCTTTCGGCCGGGCCGGCTGGTAAAAAAAAATAAAAATAATTTTAAAAAAAACTTTTTTTTAAATTTTTTATTTTGCCGGTCGGCTCGGCCCAAAACTACCGCGGCCCACCGGGCAAATGCCCGGTATGCCAGATGGCCAGTCCAGCCCTGTCTCCCACCCTATTTGGGTGGATCCACGTTTTATTACAATATCAACTACTATACTAGTCCAAAAGTTACATATGACTGTACTTATCATAACTGTACATGTCCTATTCTAATGGATCTTGAACGAAACGCGCATTTTTTAATTAAGTTGAATTGCTGTGCATTGTTTTAGGATGCTTAGTCCCTAAGGCTCAAGTTGCGTTTGCAACTTTATGAGAAATGATCTGCTGATCAGACCTCCGTTTCTTTCTTTTGAAACCGGGAGCACTTAACCAATAGAGAATATTGCCAACATTGTATTGGACAGGGGGATATGATTTTACCAAGGTCTCCGCCCGAGACGTGGGTGCGCTCCGGCCTCCGGGCTCTCTCCCTGCTGATTGCGCGATTTCCTCTGTGTGTGTGTGTGTGTGTGTGTGTGTGTGTGTGTGTGTGTGTGTGCACACTTGCATTTTATAACGTTGTATTTAATAACGTTTATTCCGTTCTGCTTTTATTTGATAGTCTGGGTCTTATAGGGCTCTCCCAACCCGAGGTGCTCTGCGCTCTCTTCCTGCTGATTATGGAATTATATTTATCACTGCGATGTGGTTTAACTAGCCAACTCCGTACTACGTTAGCGGAGCGAATTACGTGTGAAATTAGCATGCTAGCAGGTGTTTTCATATAAAATGTTATATATTATATAGCTGACTAGTGAGCCTGCATCAACCTTAATGCTATTCAAGTGCAAGAAGATTACATTTGTCTTCGCAGTTTAAGATACACACATTAATCTGCTGCGGGAGTAAACACAGCGCAGTAGAATGACGTCACAGTCGCCACCTAGTCTGAACGTTCGAACGATTAGCAAACGATTAGCAAGAGCGTTCGAAACGATTAGGCCTGCCAGGTTTTGGCATGACAGCCCCCGCGTGGGAATCTTGCATGATACCATACACCAGCGGCGCTTAAAAAACTACTACAAAAGGGTGACAATTATTATTGTCATTGGTCCTAATGTGGGTCTATCGAAAGTATAGAGCTGTTATTTCAGACAAATCACAAGCAGAAACATACATGGCTTGATTAATCTATTTTATTTTCTAGGCATAACTCGTTTGATTGTGACATAGCCGTTTCCAAATATTATAATCATAATAATATACTGCGACTGAAACGCCCAAAATGCGTAAATACAGCACTGCTAGAGACTGCGAACACTAATATTAAGTACACGATTTCACCAAGGTAGCGCTATTTCGAAATATAATGTATATATGTGTATATGTGTATGTGTATAATGTATATAATCAAGGATCCCAATTGAAATAAGCCAGTGGCTTTCTTGGGTTTTTATCCTGTTAGTTGACCTTGTATGTAATATGTACTTTCATGTACCTACTTCTGCAAATCTTCTAATAAAGTTTTCAATAAAAAAAAAACAAATGACCAGGCTACCCAATTTGAGTCTTTTGGGTTGCACTTTTTTTTTCCTTGCATTGTTTGTAAATGGTATATTGATTTAAACTCGCATGACACATTTTTGATTGATTGATTGAAAACTTTATTAGAAGATTTGCAGAAGTAGGTACATGAAAGTACATATTACATACAAGGTCAACTAACAGGATAAAAACCCAAGAAAGCCACTGGCTTATTTCAATTGGGGTCCTTGATTCTCAATTCATCGTTACATGTAAGACAGACAAAAAAGCTAGTACTATCTACAAGATAATACAGACAAATAACTATTACTATCTACAAGATAAACACACATTCATCATGGGAAGAACAATACAACAAAACATAAGGTATGTACAGCGGGTAGGACAGGTGGGGACATACACCACAGGTGGGGGCGGGGGACAAAACACAAAGTATGTACAGTGGGTAGTTCGGGTCTTTTAATCTGATTTTTGATTTAGAGGGTCCAGTTACGGATTGCAGCCTCCTGTAAATGTTTTTTGAGAGTGGTTTTGAAGGTGGGCAGTGTTTTGCACTCCTTTAAGATTATAGGAAGGGCGTTCCACATTTTTACTGCATAGTTTGCAAACGAGTTTAACCCCTTGTTTGTGGTGCAACGCGGTTGAACGTGGTTCGTGGAGCTTCCTCTGGTGTTGTATGTGTGGACGTTGTTCACTTTTTGGAAGTATGTTGACAGGTACTTGGGTGTCTTTGTGGTGTAGCGTATCTTGAAGACCAGGCCCAGTGCAAGCTGCTGCACTCTGTCAACTACTCGTAGCCAATCAAGGCTCAAAAAATGAGCAGCGGTTAGATGTGTCCTAGGGTTGAGGCCTAGCAGAAGCCTAACCAGTTTATTTTGGGCTGTCTGGAGTCTTGTTTTATGGGCCTTTGTGGTTCTATAGTACCATGATGTTACGGCATAGTCGAAGTGACATTGAATGAGAGCTCCTGATAGGGTCCTCAGTGTGTTTTTACTGACAAGTGAGGATATCCTGTACAAGAATCTAGTTCTATGGTTAACTTTTTTGATTACTTTTGCTGCCATTTTATCTCCGGAAAGATTTGCCTCTAAGATGGAGCCCAGGTATGTAATATCCTCTTTTCTTGTGATATTAATGTTACCCACTTTTATTTTAAAATTTTCAGCCTTTCTGAGTTTAGATGGGGATCCGTATAGGATGGTTTCAGTTTTACCTAGGTGTATTGATAGTTTATTGTCAGCTAGCCAGATGCAGATTCTACTCAGTTCAGTGCTTAGCGCTTTTTCCACCTGCAATATGTCCCTGTCAGAGACCAGCAGAGCCGAGTCATCCGCGAACAGGAACAAATTGCAATCACATGCTGATGACATGTCATTCACATATATTAGGAACAGTAAAGGTCCCAAAATGCTTCCTTGTGGAACGCCGCAGGTCACTGGGAGGGGGGGGGACAGTGTTCCGTTCACACTAACCACCTGTTCCCTCCCCTCTAAGTAGGATTGCATCCAGCTCACCGATGTTCTATCGAACCCAATTGCTTTCAGTTTATCTAACAATATGTGGTGATCTACTGTGTCGAAGGCCTTCTGGAGGTCCAGCATGACCATGCCGCAGTACTTGCCCGAGTCCACCTCATGGTTGATGTGGTCGTTCAAATAGAGAAGGCATGTGTCAGTGGAATGGGATGTTCTGAATTCTGATTGAAATTCATACATCAGCTTTTTTTCGGTAAGGTACCTATCGACCTGTTCATAAACTATTTTTTCCATAAGTTTCGAGATGGAATTAAGAATAGAAACAGGTCGGTAGTTGCCTGGGTCTAATTTGCTTCCTTTTTTATACAGTGGGGTTACCCTTGCTATTTTAAAGTCAAGGGGGACGTGTCCCTGTTTGATGGAGAGGTTTATTATGTGGGTGATGATTGGGGTAATGGAGGCAGCTGAGTCTTTTAGAAATCTGGCTGGAATATTGTCATGGCCCGTGGCCTTTTCTGAGTGTAGAGCGCCTAGCTTTTTAAACACCTCATCGTTTGACACCATGGAGATGGATTTAAGATTTAAGATTTAAAGTTGCCATTGTGTTAATTGTGGTAATTAGTTCATCAAATCCCTTTCTCTCCCACTACCAGTGATGTCGAGGCGTAGTGTGTGTCTGGTGTCCGGTGGGTACTATACCAGTCCGACAATGACTAGGACAGCAGGACGACCAGCGTTTCCTACAGAGAGAGCAGCTCTGTGAGGTGAGTGGTCTGAGTCATATAGAGACATTAAGCAAAGTGTTTGCAAAATGTTCAGCACTTTGAGTTCAATAGCCAGGGTCATCCCTATGTTCCCTCAGCCCTATGTTCCCTCAGCCCTATGTTCCCTCAGCCCTATGTTCAGCCCTATGTTCCCTCAGCCCTATGTTCCCTCAGCCCTATGTTCCCTCAGCCCTATGTTCCCTCAGCCCTATGTTCCCTCAGCCCTATGTTCAGCCCTATGTTCCCTCAGCCCTATGTTCCCTCAGCCCTATGTTCCCTGTGGAAGGGCTGTGGCAGCAGAGAACGACAAGAAGGAGATGCGACTGGACCAGGAGGTGGCGGACCTGCAGAGAGACCAGGCCAGCGCCCGCTCCCTCACCCCCAGACTGACCCTCTCTCTCTCCCTCACCCCCAGACTGACCCTCTCTCTCTCCCTCACCCCCAGGCTGACCCTCTCTCTCTCTCTCTCCCTCACCATCAGACTGACCCTCTCTCTCTCTCTCTCTCTCGCTCTCTCTCTCACCACCAGACTGACCCTCTCTCTCTCTCTCTCCCTCACCACCAGGCTGACCCTCTCTCTCGCTCTCCCTCTCTCTCTCTCTCTCTCGTTCTCTCTCTCTCTCTAGTTCTTCCACTCTCTCTCTCTCTCTCTCGTTCTTTCTCTCGCCCTCTCTCTCTCTGTTTTTCATTGCTGTGAAATGGTGAGAATGCTCATCTTGTTTTGTAGAGTTTTGTGGTCCTCTGTGTGCGGGCACGTTGTTTGATTGTCTCTCTCTCTCTCTCTCTCTTTCTCTCTCTCTCTCTCTCTCTCTCTCTCTCTCTCTCTCTCTCTCTCTCTCTCTCTCTCTCTCTCTCTCTCTCTCTCTCGCCCTCTCTCTAGGGAATGTCCACTGACAGTGAAGAGAGAACCCTGCTGGAGCAGTTCATGTGTGTACCAGGAGGGGGCGCCCACGCAGACCCTCAAGCTGGCTGTGTGTGACTCACAATAAGACAGTCAGATAGACTACTGCTCTAATGTACAGTACACCATTGTTCTGATACACTGCAACAAGTCAGTGTAAGTAAGATGGGACCATATGTACTGAAGTGTATGCACTCATTGCAATGTAAGTCGCTTTGGATAAAAGCGTCAGCTAAATAAATGGCGTATTCAGACGTGTTACATAGAGTAACCACTAGATGGCGGTGTTGAGCTATTTCTAAACAGCTGACTGGCGGTCAGCCTTCTCCTGTCTATCAACTCCTCACACACAAAGTAGAAGCGGGAGTGGAAAGATACACGCAAACGTTTCCCAGGACATCCGATAACAGAGCCAATAGTAGCAAGGAGCTTTTTTTGCGTTACTCTGACGTGACATCATTCATTGAATCTGGTCTTGAGAAAGGCTTTGGCCGAAAAACACTTTGGTTGTTTTATTAGCCATAAAATGTATGTGTCTGACCAGACTCAGACATTCTGGAGCACACAGCCTTTACTTATCTTTTACCAAACTCCACTCTGCTGATCCAGAGAACCTGGCCAGGGTGAAAATGAACACAGCTCTCAGCGGATGGAAAACAATAAGGGAACATTATGATTTAGTGATTGCTTAATCCAGTAAGAATGCATCTTAGCTCCAGGTTTACTCTAGCTCCAACCCTAACCCTAGCTCTAACCCTAGCTCAAGCCCTAACCCTAGCTCCAGCTCTAACCCTAACCCTAGCCCTAATCTCAGCCCTAATCCTAGCTCTTCAACCCTAGCTCAAGCCCTAACCCTAACCCTAGCCCCAGTCCTAACCACATCCCTAACTCTAGCTCCAGCCCTAACCTTAGCTCTAATCCTAGCTCCAGTCCTAACCCTAGCCCCACCCTAACCCTAGCTCCAACTCTAACCCTAGCTCCAACTCTAACCCTAGCTTCAGTCCTAACCTCAGTCCTAACCCTAGCTCCAGCCCTTGTCTAACTAAGTCAATAACTCCTCAACCGCCATGAAGGGTCAGTGAACAGTCTCCCCCCCCCCCCACACAGTCACCTGCCCTACCTCTCCTGTCACCTCACACACACACCTGTTACACGGGGCAGACTGCCTCTTAAAGAAACAGGCCCCGTGATTCATCATTCATGTTCTATATCGGCCCAAAACACGACAAAACAAATGAAATGTGATGGTCGCAACCGTGTTGATTTACAGTGCAATGTCAGACAGAATATGTTCAATAACTCCATATTCTGGCCCCGGATACCCTCTGTTTCTATTCTGAACCTGGACACCATCCTTCCAACAACATAAAAGGAAACACAGATCACCATGACAATATAGTGATGTTTATTAAATGCCATTTTCTTTACAATAAAGAGTTGGACAGTAATATAAACATGTTCAGGATAGGGAGAGGATAGCTCACTCAGCTGCTTTCACAGTCTATCAACAATAACCAAGAGTAAAGCCCCCCCTCTATCAAGTAAACAAGAGCATGGGGGGGGGGGTGAGGAGAGGGAGAGAGAGAGAAAAGGAGGGGGAGAGAGAGAGAAAGAGAAAGCAATATGGCAGGCATATATGCCGTACGATTTGGTCAATTTGAAAGAGAAACCAGTCTCGCCGGAGGTAAAGCTGTCAAGAGGTTAAAGGTCGCATAGGAGAGAAAGTGAACAGATGCAAGAAGCGATTATTGAGCATTATTATAGTCTTTTTTTTCATACAATTATACTCATTATAGTCATTGAACAAAAGACACAAGTCGTTATCAAAGCACCATCGTCAGCTCCTCCCAGTAAAAGTCTGATTGGCAACGTGCCAGCGAGGTGACCGACACAACATCCTCTCTCCTTTTGACAATAAAAATAATAATAAAACAAAGTGAAAACTCAGAGAAGGCATTCAAGGAAACGACAGGGTTCTGTCGAAGGAGAGAGAGAGAACGTCGATGGTGTCCTCGTTCTAAAGATTAAAGACCAAAAAGTATCAAAGGGAAAAAAACTATATATATATATACGTATATATATAGTATATATTTCTAAAAGGTCTGGCCCCCTCACAGATCTCCCCGTAAAGCAGGTTTTGACTGCTTTACACAGACACACGTGTAAATACTGGGCCGTATGAAGGTCATAGAAGAGTTCAGAACAATTGAATATTATAGCAACACATTATCACACTGGACACATAGAGTATAGCAGAAAGAGAGTGCAGAAGGTTATGGCACAGCGTACTAAGGCTCTCGATATTTAAGCTCTCAGTATTTAAGCTCTCGAGATGTTTTGCTACATGTCTATCCCAGAGGATACGAGTATTGCATTTCATAGTTTTCAATAACACTGCAAAAGTTGTGTTCACAACTTGTAGGGAAATGAATGACCTTGTCTGTTTAAGCCAGTACTATTTTTGGGGGGAGGCAGGCAGGTTCACTCCTTGGCTATGTATTGCTCCTCTCTGTCTGTCTGTCTGTCTGTCTGTCTGTCTGTCTGTCTGTCTGTCTATCTCTCTCTCTCTCGCCCTCTCCCTCAATCTCTATCTCTGTCTCTCTCTCCCTCTCTCTCTCTCTCTCTCTCTCTCTCTCTCTCACCCTCCCTCCCTCTCTCTCTCTCCCTCCCCCTCCCTCTCTCCACGGCCTCCGGTGATGGCGTGAGTATCATGAGGCTGTGAGAAAGGTGGTGTGAGGACAGTGTTGGCCACACGCCTGGACACAGCAGAAAACACCAGGCCCCAAGAGCAGAGGAATAGGGTGGAACTGGACCTCATCTCTAACAACTGACCGGAGTTGCCACGGCAACAACTGACTGTCGGTCAGCAACAACTGACTGTCGGTTTCTCAGGGTAAAGACAAAAAAACTAATCATTCATCGTTACTCGGCGAGAACGCACAGTTGGGGTTTCACGAAATCAATGCAGCTGTCAATCAATTTGTCTTACTCTGGGCGGTCTGTGTACATCCTGTATACCAGGTGATACACACCCTAACCGTATGTAAACCTGCCACCTAGGACCACTTCTTTCATATACTGTAAATAGCACCAAAAAACCCGCTTCTCTACATGATCATCAGCTGTAGGATGTTTTGTGGTATTCAGACTTGCTTCATTCATGGGTGTCAATAGGAGACTCGTTTGGAAATTCCAAGTTAAGCGCCACAGATCTCAAGTCTGAAGACCGTTGAAACCGCTTGTCCACACGTCATCAACAATACCGAACAGAACAGTCTGTTCATGGATAGAAATGAAAAAGGCATTTAAATGTACACATTGTAACTGAAATAAAGGCTTGAACATGAGGCCTGTCACTTGTTTAAACACCTGACACCACCTTTGACACGTTTGCAGGAAAGCGATCTTGAAATTCTTTTTTTATTTTTTATTATTATTATTATGATTATTCTAACTTGTAAGGTATGTTTAATGATGTTTCAGTTTAGTAAGTGACTCTACGTACCGGTAGGTACTTTATTGATCCCCTGAGGGAAATTAAATTAAATTCTTTAAAAGAATACTGTACTTGGCAAAATGGACCTTGTTTTACACAACTGAGTGAAGCAGCAGTGACTTGTATTACAAGAACTGCACTGTATTGGGGTGAGTGTACCATTGCTGCAAAACATAATTATGTAATTGAACTTTTAGGGGTATATTTGATTAATTATTTCGTTGTTCGGGCTCTTGTAAGAACTTGTTCTTGGTGACTCTAGCAGCACCCTGACCACAGCAAGAAAGTACATTTATTTGATCTTTTAAGGACCTGTACAGTAAAAAATTATGTTTTCAAATGATGAATAGCATTTTATTGATTAGGAATGCACATCGGACACTTAGGAAAATAGCCTCTTGTAAACTAAAACATAACATTCAATAATTCTGCATAATTCATACTTTAATATGCATTTTCACATTCAATTTATACTAATTTCCTCATTTTGGGTCAGGTGTGTAGATGCTGGTGACGGTGGGGTGGCAGTAGCTTTGGGAGGGCCTCACAGCAACAAGCAGACACGTGCAACAGCACCTCTATGATGTCATCATGGGACACACAACAGCACCTCTATGATGTCATCATGGGACACACAACAGCACCTCTATGATGTCATCATGGGACACACAACAGCACCTCTATGATGTCATCATGGGATACACAACAGCACCTCTATGATGTCATCATGGGACACCGCAGTACACATCATGTGTTAGACAGAGCTATCCCCGTTAATGTGTTTTATATATAAAACATAGAAATACACATGAGCACAGGCAGTGATTATGCGCTTCATGTTGAGGGAAAGAGTATTGTACTTTATTATATAGTTTTTTTTGTTGTTCTTTTAGAAAAATATCTAGCCTCAACAAATTCACCTCGTTTTTTTCATTGACAAAAATATCCCATCTAGATTTGCAAACATTCATACTTTACAATCATTGTACATACACTTATATATACACATGTTCTGTATATACTGTATGTATATGCATATAGGCTTTTAAGTATACTTTTTGACACATAAAAACTGTCATAGTGCACAACATGCCTCTGAAGTTGCCAAATAAAATAATAATACAACAATAGTTACAATGTAATAATAATAATAATAATAATAATAATAATAATAATAATAATAGTAACAGTTTGGGGAAAAGATCCCCACTAAGAACAAGAGTAAGAACCATTGTTTGGCAGCAAC